>NC_057811.1:59595240-59603399 GCF_018294505.1 Triticum aestivum
TCATCTTCTTGGCACTGGGGCTAGCCGACTCCATTTTCCTTGCGGGCGTTGTGCCGAGCTCACGGGTTTGAGCAGAGTAGCTAGAGACGAGCCTAGCGGTAGTGCTATTGGGGAAGAAGGAGGGTTGGGGTTTTCTATACGAGTGGAAGAAGAGGAGCAAGCATTTTCTGTACGAGTGAGGAAGAAGGTGAGCGGGGGTTGAGGGAGTCCTGGATTAGGGGGTCCTCGGACAGCTGGATTGTATCCTTTGGCCGGACTGTTGGACTATGAAGATACAAGATTGAAGACTTCGACCCGTGTCCGGATGGGACTGTCCTTGGCGTGGAAGGCAAGCTTGGCAATACGGATATGTAGATCTCCTCCCTTGTAACCGACTCTGTGTAACCCTAGCCCCCTCCGGTGTCTATATAAACCGGAGGGTTTAGTCCGTAGGACAACAACAATCATACCATAGGATAGCTTCTAGGGTTTAGCTTCTACGATCTCGTGGTAGATCAACTCTTGTAATACTCATATCATCAAGATCAATCAAGCAGGAAGTAGGGTATTACCTCCATCGAGAGGCCCCGAACCTGGGTAAAACATCGTGTCCCCCGCCTCCTATTACCATCCGCCTTAGACGCACAGTTTGGGACCCCCTACCCGAGATCCGCCGGTTTTGACACCGACATTGGTGCTTTCATTGAGAGTTCCACTGTGTCGTCACGATAAAGGCTTGATGGCTCCTCCGATCATCGCCAACGATGCGATCCAGCGTGAGGTTTTCCTCCCCGGACAGATCTTCGTATTCGGCGGCTTCACACTGCGGGCCAACTCGCTTGGCCATCTGGAGCAGATCGAAAGCTATGCCCCTGGCCATCAGGTCAAGTTTGGAAGCTTGAACTATACTGCCGACATCCGCGGAGACTTGATCTTCGACGGATTCGAGCCCATATCAGGTGCGCCACATAGTCACGACATGCATGACTTAGCTTTGCCGACGGACAGTGTTCGGGAGATCCCACCTGCAGCTACTCCGACCCTCGATCCGGAGCAGATTACGCCGTCCGAGGACGGGTGGATGGACCCCTCCACGGAGGCCGCACACTCAGCGGAGATAGAGCCGAATGCTGGCTTCACCTCTTATGAGACCCGTGTTGCCGGACACTTGGATTCGTCCCCGGCCACGGGCTCCGAACCGCCTGCGTCCGTGCCTATCGAATCTGATTGGGCACCGATCATGGAGTTTTCCTCTGCGGATATCTTTCAGCACTCACCCATGGGCGACGTGCTAAACTCATTGAGGTCTCTCTCCCTGTCAGGAGACCCTTGGCCGAACTATGTCCGGCTAGTATGGGATGCGGACAACGAAGAAATTCGCTCCCCACCCACCACCCACTTAGTAGCCACTGTCGACGATTTAACCGACATGCTCGACTTCGGCTCCGAAGACATCGACGGTATGGACGACGATGCAGGAGACGAACAAGAACCACCGCCCACAGGGTGCTGGACTGCCACCTCATCGTATGACATATACATGGTGGACACCCCCTAAAGAAGGGGATGGCGATAAGACAACGGAGGATAATCCCTCCAAGAAGCAATCCAAGCACCGACGTCAGCGGCGCCGCTCTAAGTCCCGCCATAGCAAAAGTAGCGATACCGGCACAAGAGACAATAATGCTCCGGATAGTGCCGAAGAAGACGATAATCCCCTCCAGCCAGAGCTCGAGCGGGAGGATGAACAAGCTAGCCCTCCGGAACAGGCAGCAGACGGAGAATCAGAGGATGACAATTACATGCCTCTCTCTGAAGACGAGGTGAGCCTCGGCGACGAAGAATTTATCGTGCCTGAGGATCCCGTCGAGCAGGAGCGCTTCAAGCGCCGGCTTATAGCCACAACAAACAGCCTGAAGAAAAAGCAACAACAGCTTTGAGCTGATCAAGATCTGCTAGCAGATAGATGGACTGAAGTCCTAGCGGCCGAGGAATACGAACTCGAGCGCCCAACCAAGAGTTACCCAAAGCGCAGGTTGCTACCCCAACTCGAGGAGGAAGCATTGAAACCTACATCACCAGCGTATGATGCGGTTGATCGGCCACCTCATGGCCGAGACAGAGAGGCATATCGGCCCGAAGTCCAGCCCGCACCCCGCCGCCACTCAAACAAAAATACCAAGGCCCGGGGCAACACGCGGGACCTGCTAGACGTATTGGAAAACAAAGCAAAATATGCAAGATCAATCTACGGATCACGGGGGCGCGCCCCAACGCGGGACGATGACCGTCACGCCGAATATACTAAAAGCAAATCCGGCCGGGCCGAATATAGCAGACAAGACTCGTATGAACTGCGTCGTGATATAGCCCGGCACAGAGGTGCCGCACACCCCCTATGCTTCACTGATGAAGTAATGAATCACGAATTCCTAGAGGGTTTTAAACCCGTAAACATTGAATCATATGATGGTACAACAGATCCCGCGGTATGGATCGAGGATTTCCTCTTCCACATCCGCATGGCTCGTGGTGATGATCTACATGCCATCAAGTACCTCCCACTAAAACTCAAAGGACCAGCTCGGCATTGGCTGAATAGCTTGCCAACAGACTCCATTGGCAGTTGGGAGGATTTGGAAGATGCATTCCTTGACAACTTCCAGGGCACTTATGTGCGACCACCGGATGCTGATGACTTGAGCCATATAACTCAACAGCCAGGGGAATCGGCCAGGAAATTCTGGACCAGGTTCCTAACTAAGAAAAACCAAATTGTCGACTGTCCGGATGCAGAGGCCTTAGCGGCATTTAAGCATAACATTCGTGACGAGTGGCTCGCCCGGCACCTCGGCCAGGAGAAGCCAAAGTCTATGGCAGCCCTCACGACACTCATGACCCGCTTTTGCGCGGGCGAGGACAGCTGGCTGGCTCGCAGCAACAACACATCAAGAAGTCATGGCAATTCAGATGCCAAAGATTGTAACGGCAGACCACGTCGCAACAGACACAAGCGCCGCAACAACGGTGACAACGCCGAAGACACGGCAGTCAACGCCGGATTCAGTGGCTCTAAATCCGGTCAGCGGAAGAAGCCGTTCAAAAGAAGCAACCCGGGCCCGTCTAGTTTGGACCGCATACTCGATCGCTCGTGTCAAATTCACGGCACCCCCGATAAGCTAGCCAATCACACCAACAGAGAATGCTGGGTGTTCAAGCAGGCCGACAAGTTGAATACCGAAAGCAAGGAAAAGGGGCCGCATAGCGACGATGAGGAGGAGTCCCGGCCGCTGAACACAGGAGGACAGAAGAAATTTCGTCCCTAAGTGAAAATGGTGAACATGATATACACAACCCATATTCCCAAGAGGGAACGGAAGCGTGCACTAAGGGATGTCTATGCAATGGAGCCAGTCGCCCCAAAGTTCAACCCATGGTCTTCTTGCCCGATCACTTTCGATCGTAGGGACCACCCCACTAGTATCCGTCATGGCGGTTTTGCCGCATTGGTCCTTGATCCCATCATTGGCGAATTTCACCTCACCCGAGTCCTTATGGACGGTGGCAGCAGCCTGAACCTGCTTTATCAGGATACAGTGCACAAAATGGGTATAGAACCCTCGAGGATCAAACCCACTAAAACCACCTTTAAAGGTGTCATCCCAGGTGTAGAGGCCCGCTGCACGGGCTCAATCACACTGGAAGTGGTCTTCGGATCTCCGGACAACTTCCGAAGCGACGAGTTAGTCTTCGATATCGTCCCGTTTCGCAGTGGCTATCACGCACTGCTCGGACGAACCGCATTTGCCAGATTCAATGCGGTACCGCATTATGCATACCTCAAGCTCAAAATGCTAGGACCTCGTGGGGTTATAACAGTCAATGGAAACACAGAACGCTCGCTCCGCACGGAGGATCACACTGCGGCCCTTGCAGCAGAAGCACAAAGCAGCCTTTTAAGGCAAACCGCCAATTCGGCGATAAAGACCCCGAACACCTTCAGGCGAGTCCGGAATAACCTGCAACAGGATCGCCTGGCACGTTCAGAGCTCGCCTAGCAATTCGGCCTCCGTCCTAGTCCCGGTCAAGAGACGAAATCTGTGCCGCGCGTACATAATTACGCACTAAAAATACCATGGGCATAGGCGGGGGCACGGCCAGGACACGCCCCACAATGCGGCTCAACCACCCCAGGGGCTGTATACCTTTATCATTTTCTCTCTTTCAGGACCTTACTCTCTGGAAGCCCTTTTCGGCAGTCTGATTGCTGGACGCATTACGGGAAGGAAATACCAAGGAGGCAAGAAGCTAAGACATACAAGGGAATCCCCAGGTGGTCTCTGATAACGATCGAAATACCCATTTTAAATACCCATACGCAGCTTGCCCTTGGGTAGGACATGTCAAATAGTCCTCCTTTTTGCTTATTGCACTACTTGTATCAGTACGCTTCGATGTATTATTTAAATAACAATGCATAGCATTAGTCTATTATTACATTACCCTTTCTTTTTTCTCTTGTCTATTTATTTACAACAAATTGCACCCGTACATTCTGGTACGACCAGTACGCCAGGGGCTTCAGTATACCCCATAAATACGGCGTGAGAAGTCCGAACACTTTCGACAGTGCGGCAGCCCGAACTTATAGCATTATATGCATCAGCTCCGAATCATGTTTTGGGTCAATAGTTGGGTTTGCCCGGCTCCCATGTTTTGGTACCTTACGTTCCGCAATATCGGCTAAGGTAGCATTGGGAGAACTACTGCGATCGTGTCCCGGTTTTTTCGGACGAGCACCTCAGTAGAGAAAGCCGAAAACTGACTGTCATGATAAGGCGAGAGCTGGTCGCTGTTCGAGAGGTCTCAAGTCCTTAAAGACTTTTTCCTCTTCGGGCGAGGAGTCGGCCTTGCCCGACTTAGGCTTATATAGCGCCCCAAATTCGGCCTTCCGAATACTAGGGGCTTCGCCAAAATTTAAAATTGTAGACTTCTATGGCTAAGTGAGAGTGATAAAGCTTTATAGTCCGATTGCTTGGTTCGTTGTGCTGAACACCTCCCTCGAAGGACCGAAAATTGGGATAAAGAGTGCTCACATTTATCCCGAACACCTCAGTACTAGTTACATGGGGGCAGAAGCCGACGACTGGCCAACTCTCAGATTATATAAACGGCCGCACAGAAGGTAATATTTTAAATTCACAAGCGTTGCATAGCGCAAATGAACTCGTTTCATATTACAGGATCGCATGAGTACATTTATTCAAATATTACATCCTTAGCACATTCCTTCGCCACAAGGCGAGCACCCTTCAGGGCACTTTCATAATACTTCTCAAGGTGGCGATGCTCCTTGCCCTCCGGCGGCCCCTCCTTCACCAGCCTTTCGACGTCCAGCTTCGCCCAGTGCACCTTCGCCCGGGCAAAAGCCCTGCGCGCACCATCGATGCAGACGGACCGCTTTATGACTTCAAACCGTGGGCAGGCATTCACAAGCCGCCTCACCGGACCAAAGTAACTATCAGGCAGGGGCTCGCCAGGCCACATCCGGACTATAAGACCCTTCATGGCCTGTTCGGACGCCTTGTGAAGCTCGACCAGTTGCTTGAGCTGGTCGCTCCAGGGCAATGGGTGTTCGGTCCCAGTATACTGAGACCAGAACAACTTCTCCGTCGAGCTCCCCTCCTCATCCCGGTAGAACTCCGCGGCATCCGACACACTGCGGGGCAGATCTGCGAACGCTCCTGGAGAGCTCCGAACTCGGGTAAGTAAAAAGAAAGTTTCCTTCACATGCTTGCTTTGCATAATGAATTCCTTACCCGCCGCTATCTTCTTAACCGCCTCAATTTCCTGGAGGGCCTTTGGGCTTCGGCCTTGGCATGTTGTGCGCTTTCGGGGGCCTTCGCAAGCTCGGACCCTTGCGTCTTAGAGTCAAGCTCCAAGGACTCGTGCTTCTTGACGAGAGCCTGGAGCTCTTGCTGCACCTCGCCTACTCGGGCCTCTTGTTTCTCTCACTCGATGCGCTCCTTGGCCGCTTTGTCTTTGGCCTCGGATAGCGCCTTCTGCAGGGCCGCCACTTCGGTCGCGGCCCCTAGCAAAATTCGTGACGATCCTATTATTCCAAAACCAATTTTTTTAATATACAGACGGGGTATCACTTACCTTTGTTCTCTTCGAGCTGCCTCTTGGTAAGACCGAGCTCTTCCTTGGACCGCTCAAGGTCCCGCTTCAGTGCGGCGACCTCCGCAGTATGTGCGGCAGCAGCCAGCAGTGAAGCCTCCATATGCACATAGACATATTCTGATTAGGCTCCTGCGATTATTATTTGATCCTCTATTCGGCCTTCCTTCGCGAACGCCAAACAGAGCATCAGGGGCTACTGTCTATGCCGGAATACTTTCTTATAATTTGATTACTTACCTCAAAGCCTGTTAGGAGGCTGGCACAGGCTTCAGTCAATCCGCTTTTGGCAGACTGAACCTTCTTGACCAACGCACTCATGATAGTGCGGTGCTCTTCATCAATGGAAGCGCTTCCAGCAAGTTGTCCGATGCCTCTGGATGGACAGAGACCATCGGCACAGACGGCTTGCCCCCCTTAGTGAGGGGTCGCCTGACAGAGTCCGGAACCACTGGAGGGTCCGGCGCCGTATTCGGCTGGGGGCTAAGCTTGCCGCCCCCGTCATGTGGGCCCATGGGAGTCTTGCTCCCCACGCGCCCAGTGTCCGGAATGTCGCATTGGGGCGCTTCCGGGACTATCTCCCCTTGGTTCGGTGCCCTTTGAGATAACACCTCGATGTTGTCCGTAGGGCGGGGGGAGGAGGCGGTCGGGAGCGAATCGCTGTTCATCTCTGACTCGCCCAAAGACTTCTCCGAAGAGGATACGCCGATATGAGCTTTGGAAGGGCTGTATGATCATGTTCGGCATGATAAGAAGCAACAAAACGAAACATACCAGAATTACTATGGTATCCGGATACTTACGACTTCGCCAGGGGCTTATCCCTGGGCAGCCACTCGTCGTCGCTATAGGCTGCGGTTGTGGAGTTGTCCGGAAGGAGGGTCCTTCCCTTCTTGGACCCTTCGGCCGCCCCAGCCGGGGCGGCCTTCCTTTTCTTGTCTCCCCCGGCTGGGGGGGGGGGAGAACTTTCCTCTTCTTCCTCCTTGTTTTCAATGGAGGAGTGCGCGTCGGTGTTTTTGGATGATGAGTCCGATATAACCTTGCGCCGGAGACCCTTCCTGGTCCCCGTGGCCATCTTCTCCGGCACCTCATAAGGTGCCGGAACCAACATCTCCGTTAGGAGAGCACCTGCTGGATCTTCGGGCAGGGGAGCCGGACAATCGATTTGCTCCGCTGTCGCTACCTAGTCCTGTTAAATGGCGTGGAGGCTTAGATCCTGCGCGTGGTTATACTGGGGAAAAGAACATCTTATGAGATGTAAAAGACTTACCGGATTGGCAGGGCGCTTTGCGCTGAGTCCGCGGTCCTGGGTGAGGGGAGGAGTGTAACACCCCAGATGTAACTTTCCATATTTGTAACTCCAACTCTTGCCATTTTCGGCTATGTGTTATGATATTCCCTTCGTGGTCGGGTTTTGTTTTTCGTTTTGCATTTTGTTCATGTCATGCATATCATATCATGTCATCATGTGCACCTCTTTTGCATACGTGTTTGTCTCATGCGTCCGAGCATTTTCCCCGTTGTCCGTTTTGCAATCTGACACTCCCACGTGCACCGGCGCACCCCTCATGTTTCTTTTCGTGAGCGGGTGTTGAACGTCCTCGGAATGGACCAAGGCTTGTCAAGTGGCCTTGGTATACCACCGGTAGACCACCTGTCAAGTTTCGTTCCATTTGGAGGTCGTTTGGCACTCCAACGGTTAACCGGGCAACCGCAAAGTCCTTTTGTGTGTTGCAGAAACCCCCCCCCCCTCAAAACAGCCCACTAACCCAGCAAACTCACCTCCATGCTCTAGGTCGTCCGATCACGATCGTGTGGGCGAAAACCGCACTCCATTTGGAGCCTCCTAGCTCCCTCTACCTATAAATATGTGTCTCTCCCGGATTTCTCACGCAGATGAAACCCTAGCCCGCTCCCCTCGTGCCGCCGGACACGTCCGACCCGAGCCGGACGAACTGCGCCGCCGCCCTCGCCCACTCACCGCCCGCCACGTGTCCACG
>NC_057811.1:59603683-59641651 GCF_018294505.1 Triticum aestivum
CCGTCGCCCGGAGCCCGTCGCCGCGCCCTCGCCCGAGCACTGCTCCGGTCGCCGGTCCCGTCGTCTCCCTCCTCTCCCCGCCGGCGCCTCCTCTCCCCCAGCTCCGGCAGCCTCGAGCCGGCGAGCTCGAGCCCCGATCCGATCGGGATCCTCCGAGAGGGTTGACTTTCTCCCCCCCCCCCGAATTTCTCTAAGTCCTAGATTTCTTACAATATGTGCTCCAGTTCATGGCATCATAACTCTCTGCATACTACTCCGTTTCGTGCGTGTAATATATCGAAATGTTCGTTACGAGATGCTCTTCATTTTGTTCCATTCTTCCATGTTCATTTGAGTCCATCTTGATGCCCAAATCTCTGATGAAAGAGTGCTAATTGCTGTTACCTGCTTTTACTTATCAGAACTTGAGGTTTTGTTATTTTTGTTGCATTTAATCTGTGCATCTTATGGGCATGATCTCTACATGTGTTTTGATGTATGCCATTCTATATTTACAGAAGTGTATGCCATGTATTTTTGTGATCTCTGTGGTGACTAGCACAAGCATGCAAACTAGGCTTCGTGATGTTTCTGATTTCAGGGACTTGGTATTTTTACTGTCTTTGTCTGTTGTTATTTTGTTGCTATGTATCCATGTGGCTACAGAGAGATCCATGCTTATTTTGGTGATGTTCAGTAAGGATGTTTTGTAGATATAAGTGTGCTCTATCCATTCATGCCCCTGTTTGCAATTATGGAGTGCCATACATGACTCAATCTTGCTCTACTTTTGCTATAAAATATTTCTGGCAGATTGTTTACGTGTTATTCAATTTTGCCAAGGTTGTTGTAGTTGATCCTTTCATGCTATGTATTTTATCTTGCCATGGATAGCTTCATACACATGCCATCTTGCCGTAGGTATGCTGGTTTTGTCATGCATTGCTTTGTGGTGAGTGCATCAAGCTCACCAAGATGCCCTCATAATGTCTGTTTCTGCCATGCTCTGTTTTCTGCTAAGTCTGAAACCTGTTAACGAAACTTGCTATGTTTACATGGTTGTCATCATATCTTCTGGTCCTTTTTGGCTTATGGTCATTAAGGGACTTTTGTTCTATGCTTTTGGTAGATTCATACCATGCCTTGTTTTGCTATGTTAAGTTCCTGTAGCATGTTTATTGCTTGCTCTGAACGTTGCTACCTGATGCTGTTTCAGCCATGTCCAGTAATTTCACCAAGTCTGTGAACCTGATATCTTTTGCACTTTTGCCATGCTTGTTTGAACCTGCTGTTGTGTGATATAGCCGTAGCTCAGTGTTCATCTTTTGTCAAGCATCTCCTGTAGATTACTTTCATATGCTTTGTTGTCATGTTGGAGTGCTGTAGCATAGTTACTTGATGTATTCTAAGTGCTATCATGCTGTTAATTGCAGGATCGTGTCATTCTTGTTTTGCTTGCCATTTGCAAACCGTGCATCCGTTTCAGGTGATCTTTATATCGATTTCAACCGAAATTATCTCATCTTTCCAGTGGCATGATTGGTTTGCCAAGTTACTGCCTTGTTCATCATTTCTCCTCCGGAGCACGCATATGCATCACATATCATATTCCGCATATCATGCATGTTTTGCATCATGTTGTTTGTGCATTTCCCGTGATTGATTGTGGTTCCATTGCTTGTGTTCTTGCTGTGGGTAGAGCCGGGAGACGAGTTCGTGAACGAGGAACTTGTTGAGTACGCTTACGAGGATCAAGCTTTCGACAACTCTGAGAACCTTGCAGGCAAGATGACCATACCCTCGAAATCACTTCTATCTTTTCTTTGCTAGTTATTCGTTCTATTGCCATGCTGCACTACCTACCACTTGCTATATCATGCCTCCCATATTTGCCATGTCAAGCCTCTAACCATCCTTTCCTAGCAAACCATTGTTTGGCTAAGTTACCGCTTTTGCTCATCCCTTCTTATAGTGTTGTTAGTTGCAGGTGAAGTTGAAGTTGGTTCCATGTTGGAACATGGATATTTTGGAATATCACAATATCTCTTATTTAATTAATGCATCTATATATTTGGTAAAGGGTGGAAGGCTCGGCCTTATGCCTGGTGTTTTGTTCCACTCTTGCCGCCTTAGTTTCCGTCATACCGGTATTATGTTCCTTGAGTTTGCGTTCCTTATGCGGATGGGTGATTTATGGGACCCCCTTGACAGTTCGCATTGAATAAAACTCCTCCAGCAAGGCCCAACCTTGGTTTTACCATTTGCCACCTAAGCCTTTTCCCTTGGGTTTTCGCGAGCCCGAGGGTCATCTTTATTTAAACCCCCGGGCCAGTGTTCCTCTGACTGCTGGTCCAAACTAGAGCCCTTTGCAGCGCCACCTCGGGGAAACTTGAGGCCTGGTTTTAGTTGTACGGACTGCTCATCCGGTGTGCCCTGAGAACGAGATATGTGCAGCTCCTATCGGGATTTGTCGGCACATTCGGGCGGCTTTGCTGGTCTTGTTTTACCATTGTCGAAATTTCTTGTAAACCGGGATTCCGAGACTGATCGGGTCTTTCCGGGAGAAGGTTTATCCTTCGTTGACCGTGAGAGCTTATAATGGGCTAAGTTGGGACACCCCTGCAGGGTATTATCTTTCGAAAGCCGTGCCCGCGGTTATGAGGCAGATGGGAATTTGTTAATGTCCGGTTGTAGAGAACTTGTCACTTGACTTAATTAAAATACATCAACTGTGTGTGTAGCCATGATGGTCTCTTCTCGGCGGAGTCGGGGAAGTGAACACGGTTTCTGGGTTATGTTTGACGTAAGTAGGAGTTCAGGATCACTTCTTGGTCATTACTAGTTGACGACCGTTCCGCTGCTTCTCTTCTCGCTCTCAGTTGCGTATGTTAGCCACCATATGTGCGTAGTGCCCGCTGCAGCTCCACCTCATTACACCATCCTTTCCTATAAGCTTAAATAGTTTTGATCTCGCGGGTGTGAGATTGCTGAGTCCTCGTGACTCACAGATTCTACCAAAACAGTTGCAGGTGCCGACGATGCCAGTGCAGATGACGCAACCGAGCTCAAGTGGGAGTTCGAGGAGGAACGTGGTCGTTACTATGTTTCTTTTCCTGATGATCAGTATTGGAGCCCAGTTGGGACGATCGGGGATCTAGCATTTGGGGTTATCTTATTTTCATTTGGATTTGACCGTAGTCGGTCTATGTGTGGATTTTGGATGATGTATGAATTATATTTATGTATTGTGTGAAGTGGCGATTGTAAGGCAACTCTCGTTATCCCATTCTTGTTCATTACATGGGATTGTGTGAAGATGACCCTTCTTGCGACAAAACCACAATGCGGTTATGCCTCTAAGTCGTGCCTCGACATGTGGGAGATATAGCCGCATCGTGGGTGTTACAAGGACGTACCTCGGCGCCCTTGAACAGCACCTTCCAGACGTCCTTGTGCGTCGTGTCGAAGAACTCTCGCAGCGTCTGGTGCTCGGCCGGGTCGAACTCCCACAAATTGAATGCCCGTCTTTGACACGGGAGGATCCGGCGGAAGAGCATGCTTGGACCACGTTGACGAGCTTGATTTTCTTGCTCATCATGTTTTTGATGCATGTCTGCAGTCCGGTCAGCTCTACCGAGGAACCCCAGGACAGGCCCTTCTCTTTTCAGGAGGTGTCGTGGAATTGTCACGGCAGATGTCCTCGTGCAAGGACTTAGTCGTGGAGCCATCGCAACTAGGAAGCTTAAAGGGGTTAAACGGGACAAAGGAGACGAGGATTATACTGGTTCGGCCCCTTATGGTGAAGGTAAAAGCCTACTCTAGTTGAGGTTGGATTACTTAGGGTTTCGATGACCAGGGAGCTAAACCACTGCGCCTCTGATCATACTTGTCCTGAACCGCCGCTGGGTCGTCCCTTTATATAGAGATGTTAATGCCCAGCGGCTCTCAGAGACCCGGCCGGCTTATAAACAGTGTCCGGCTTGGACTCTTAACTATTCTTGCCTTATACTATAAGTCATGCCTTAACGGCGGGTTATCACTACGGGCCTTAAGCCGCCTCTAGGCCTTAGGCCCATTATTGAACCGCCATCCTCAAGCTTGATATTGGGCTTCACGTGATGATCGTCATGACATAACCCGGCCCTTTCCGGGCGGGTGACTCCAGTAGTTATATCCCCAACATTAGGCCCCAGATTGACATGAACCGGTTCAAACCAATCTTCAATACCTTAATAAAAAATCTTCTGGCTTCTGTCTGCATAAAGGCTATAACCCGCCATGACGTCATCTTCTGGATTCTTTGTAACCCGCCGTGACATCATCTTCTGGATTCTTGTAACCCGCCGTGACGTCATCCGCCATTAATGCACGTTCTGCCCAACGTATCTCAACGGATCCTTATCTTAATAATTGTCCCGAAAATTGAGGCGTCTCCGCAGCTGGATAACCATGTCTTCAGCCTCCTCGTTTCTCGCGCCCATTCATCAGCTGTCCCTTATAAGTAGGCCCGGTCCTCAGGTCTTCGTCACTCTTCCCTTTCCATCGTCTTCCTCCTCTCGACACATCAGAACCCGAGCTCCGCCGCCGCAGCCGCGCATCCTGTCTGCACCGACCAAGGCCGCTGCATCGACCTGTCTTGACCAGAGAACCGCGGCGCACCTCCGCTGCTCATCAGCACCAGTAAGTCCTCGTCGTCCCGTATACTAGATCCGCATTAGCGTTCGCGAGTTCTTCTGTGTTCTTCGTGGTTCCTCGCGATTCCTTTGCAGTTCTTCCACAACGGCCCCTTTTGATCCAAGAATAGTGCATAACTTCGGCGGTAGTCGTTTCACGCCCATTTTCAATACTAGCAGACCCCTTTTGCTTGCAAAAAGACCTCATTTAGAGCTTATGAACTTCTCCGTATCAGTTTTTAGGTCTAGGAATTTTTCCTTTTCTGGATGATCGTTTGATCCAAAATAATCCCTGTAATCTGTGAAACTTATTTGTGCAACACTTAGGCAAAAACTGCATCTGTTAGCCATGGCGGGTCATATCGCCGGCTTAAAAGAGGCCATGTTTGTGAAATTTCCGGATCATTCATAATAGAGCTAAATAACTTAATTGCTCATGATATCCACGGCGGCTTAAATAACCTGACACAATTAGCCATATATCATTAGGCCCTTTCATAAGCCGCCATCTTGAATACTGAACTGAAATTTTCCTCCGGCTTAAATTTGAACCGGAAACTTTATTTTGTCATAGGCTTCCATCTTTCACAATGCCGCCTAAGGCTCCCAAAGCACCCATCACATGCAACTGGGTTAGATCCAACGTCACCGACAACATCTTAGCTGATTTCGTGAAAACGGGTTACCTGCCAAAGAAAGAGGTCATGTCCTATCGTGCTCCTGACCCGTCAGAAGAGAGGCCTCAACCCAAGGATGGGGAAGTTGTCATATTTACTGATCACATGAACCGGGGCTTTGCTCCTCCCAGCTCAAAATTCTTCAGAGATGTCCTGCACTTCTTTGATCTGTGACCTCAAGACATCGGACCCAATTCCGTGTCAAACATCTGCAACTTCCAAGTGTTCGGTGAGGTATACCTCGGAGAAGAACCCAGCTTGCTGCTCTTTAGGGAGTTATTTTACCTGAACCGCCAGAATGAATGTGCCAACGGGCCTAGCTTGGAACTCGGTGGAATTTCAATCCAACGACGGAGAGATTGTCTCTTCCCTTATGCTGAGCTGCCAAGCCACCCGAAAGATTGGAACCAAACATGGTTCTACTGCCAGGATACTTCTCCGGCTGACGAGAACCCTCTGCCCGGCTTTCGCGCCCTGCGTCTGGAGTCAAATCACCCCTTGCCAGACAAATTATCTCAAGCTGAACGTCAACCACTTACTCCCACCATCAACAAAATCAAAGCTCTTCTGGGGAATGGCTTAAATGGTATTGATCTGGTCCGGGTCTGGGTTGCCTGGCGGGTGATTCCTTTAAGCCGCCGCCCCGGCTTGATGTGTGATTACACGGGCTAGAAGGATGATCGTCTTCGACACAGTCCAGATGACTTACCTGAGGACGTCATTGATGATACAACCAAGTCGCTTCTGAACGAGAGCCTGGCAGATTGCGGGAGAGTGGGCTTAAGCCCTTTCTGCAAGATTAACCCGGCTCCAGCGGTAAAACATTGACCTGAATACTTCTCCTTCCATTTTAACGATTTTGTCTTAACTCACTAACCTTTGTTGTATTTTACAGGCTAATGATAAATTCTGGAAGGTCAAGTATGACCACGAAGCTGCCAAGAAAGCCAGAAAAGTTAAGAAAGCCGCCAGGAAAGCCGCTCCCCGTAAGAAGGGGAGTAAACCTAGCGCCTCGGACCTGCTTCGTCTGGAAGACACCTCCGAGTCAGAGGTAGCTCTTGACTCTTTAGGCTCCTTTTTTAACCATCTTATTGACACGGATTATCAGCAGGAGGACACCGGAACGAGTCATGAAGTGAATGAAGAGGTAACTATAATTTCCTCCGACTCCGAGCCTTTGCCGAGACGGGAAGTCCGAAGAGTAACCCGAAAAGTAAGATTTTCACATCCTTTAGCTTATCAAGATCCTCAATTTCTTTTGAAGCATTAGATTTACGAAAGTCGGAGGCAAACCCGGACCAGCAAAGATGCAGACCTCTCCTCCGGCTTACCCGAAGCATCAAGGAAGCGCCGGACTGAGGTTATCTCCGACTTATATTCTTTGTATCCTTTGGCGGGCGCCCCTCGTCAACCCCTTAATTCTTCTGACTCAAACTACCAGGGAACTTCGCCTTCCTCTGGCGACTCAATGCAGTCCAGCTTGCCGGCTTTCAAAACCGCTCCCGGGTAATGATGATCAGTTGATTTTGTGCTTATCTTACTCATGTTTTTGCACTAACCCTTTGACTTGTAGTGTACAAGTGAAGCCCAGCAAGAGGGCGAAGAAAAATAAGCCGGCCGAAGAGCCGGTCCTGGCTGAGCCAGAACTCAGAACGGCTGCTCCTAATGTCTCTGCTGATGAGTCGCCGGCTGTACCATCTCCAGATGCCATCGCTGCTCCAACTGTTGAACAAGCTATAGAAGGTTCTGATAACCCGGAGATCCCCAGCCCGGCTCATCCAGATGATCCGGACGTTGAGATCACCCGGATTGAGTTTGTCGAACCGGGACAACCTACCGTGCTGGCCAAGTGCTCTGCCAAGGAAGAACTTCTGGAGCGCCGCCGGGCCAAGTTGAACATCACTGATTATGCTCATCTGAGCATTCAAGATATTGTCTCTGGCTATGTAAATCAAGTGCACAACAGCCGTGTCGTGGAATTGTCACGGCAGATGTCCTCAAGCTAGGACTTAGTCGTGGAGCCATCGCCGCTAGGAAGCTTGAAGGGGTTAACGGGACAAGGAACACGAGGGTTTATACTGGTTCAGCCCCTTATGGTGAAGGTAAAAGCCTACGTCCAGTTGAGGTGGTATTGATTAGGGTTTCGATGACCAGGGAGCTTAACTGCTATGCCCGGCTCTCGATGAGATCTTTCTTGTCCCTAAACCGCTGCCGGGTCGTCCCTTTATATAGAGAGGTTGACGCCCAGCGGCTCTCAGAGTCCCGGCCGGCTCATAAAAGTGTCCGGCTCGGACTCTCAACTATTCTTGCCTTACACTACAAGTCTCGCCATACGGCGGTTTATCACTACGGGCCTTAAGCCATCTCCGGGTCTTAAGCCCATCTTTGGCCCACCGTCTTCACGCTTAGCGCCAGGCTTCAAGTGATGACCCTTATGAGTAACCCGGCCCCTTCTGGCGGGTGACTCTAAGGTTTATATCCTCAACATTAGGCCCCAGATTGATTTGAGCCGGCTCATGTCAATCTTCAATTCTTTCGACCGAAAATCTCCGGCTTACAATTGTGTGAAGGCCGTAACCCGGCGTGACGTCATCCTCTGGACTCCGGGTAATCCGCCGTGATGTCATCTTCCATTAAGTCCATTTTTTACTCCACCAGATCCACAACGGATCTTATCTTTACTGCCATCCCGAAAATCGAGGCGCCTCTCGGGCGAGATAACCGCGGCGCGGCCCCCTCGTTTCTCGCGCCCACTTATGAGACTGGCCTTATAAATAGCCCGACCCTCGGGTCTTTCTCATTCTCCCTCTTCTGTCGTCTCCTTCCTCTCACTGCTCCCGTGCTGCTCGAGCTCCGCCACCGCCGCCGCAACAGAGCTCCGCGTCCTCGTCGTCCTTGGCCACCGCATCACCCTGAACCATCCAGAGAACCGCGGCGAACCCCTGCATCCGTATGTTCCTTCCTCCTCGTAGGATAGATCGGCGTTAAGCTCCTGCTGTTCTTCCCGTGTTCTTCGCCGTCGTTCGCGAGTTCTTGGTAGTTTTTATTTTTACTGCCTTTCTTGATCTCTATCTGCATAGGACGGTCTCGGTAGTGGTTTCACACCCATTCCAATGCTTATAGACCCCTTTCTACTACATAGAAGTCCCATTTGAACCTGCGAACTTTCTCCTGCATCTGTTTTAGGTCTAGAAATTTTCTTTTTCAGCCGACCATTTTGATCCAAATTATTTACTGCAATGTGTGAAACCTGTTTTCACCACACTTAGTAAAAAACTGCATTCGTTGAGTCATGGGGGTTTACATTTCCGGTTTAAAGAAACCACGCGCCGTAAAATTTTCCGGCTCACTTACAACAAGGCTGTAGACGATTTGAATTACTCTCAAGCACACCAGCGGCTTAGATAACCCGATGCACTTAGATATATGTCATTAGGCCCCTCCATAAGCCGCCACTTTAAACACTGAACTGTAAATTTCCTCTGGCTTACAATTAAACCGGACATTTTACTTTTATCATAGGCGTCCGACTTTCACCATGCCTCCCAAAGCTCCCAAAGCTCCCATCACATGCAATTGGATGAGGTCCAACGTCACCGATGAGACTTTAACAGATTTCATGAAGTCGGTTACCTGCCTAAGAAGGACGTCATGTCCTACCGTGCCCCCGACCCATCAGAGGAGAGACCACAGCCAAGGGACGGGGAGGTGGTCATTTTTGTGGATTACATGAGCCGGGGCTTCGCACCGCCCGGCTCAAAGTTCTTTAGAGACGTGCCGAATTTCTTTGACCTGCGACCACAAGACATAGGACCCAATTCTGTGTCCAATATATGCAACTTCCAAGTGTTCTGCGAAGTCTACCTTGGAGAGGAGCCCAGCCTACTGCTCTTCAGAGAGCTCTTCTACCTGAACCGTTAGAACGAGTGTGCCAACGGGCCAAGCTTGGAACTTGGCGGCATCTCCATTCAGCGACGGAGAGACTGACTTTTCCCTTACGCCGAGCCGCCAAGTCACCCAAAGGACTGGAACCAAACATGATTCTATTGCCAAGACACGTCGCCGCCTGACGAGAGCCCTCCCCGGTTTTCGCCCTTCACGTCTGGAACCAACTCACCCTCTTTCTGACAAGTTAACTCAGGCGGAGCGCCAACCTCTGCTGCCCACCATCAACAAGATCAAGGCTCTCCTGGGCAATGGTCTCAACGGAATTGATCTGGTCTGGGTCTGGATCTCGTGGTGGGTGATCCCCCTGAGCCGCCGCCCCGGCTTAATGTGTGAATACACAGGCCGGAAAGATGACCCCCTGCGACACAGCCGCAACGATCTTCCTGAAGACGTTGCTGAAGACATGACCAAGGCCCTTTTAAATGAGAGCTTGGCAGATTGCGGGAGGACCGGGTTAGCCCCCTTCTGCAAGACCAACCCAGCCCCAGCAGTAAGCCGCTGATCTGAACATCTTATCTTCTTCTGTAGATAACCTTCATCTGAATCTTTAAGAGATCATCATTGTATTTTTCAGGCTGATGAAAAATTCTGGAAGGTCAAATATGACCATGAGGCGGCCAAGAAGGCCAGGAAGGCTAAGAAAGCCGCCAAGAGAGCCGCTCCCCGTAAGAAGGGAAGTAGGCCTACTGCTTCAGAGCTGCTGCAACTAAGCGACAGCTCCGAGTCAGAGGTAACCCCTGAACCTGTAAACTCTTGTTGTATTTGTTGTTCATTTCTGTCCACCTTATCAATACTGTTCATCAACAGGATGACACCGGAGCAAGTAACCCGGTGGTTGAAGAGGTAATGACACTTTCCTCCGACTCGGAGCCCTTGCCAAGGCTGAAAGTCCGAAGGGTAACCCGGAAAGTAAGATTTTCTCATCCTTTAGCTTATCAAGATCCTCAATTTCTTTTGAAGCAACAGACTCATGAGAGCCGGCGGCACACCCGGACCAACAAGGACGCTGACCTCTCCTCCGGCTTACCCGACGCATCGAGGAAACGCCGAACCGAGGTTATCTCCAACTTGTACCCTTTTCATCCTTTGGCGGGTGTTATACATCAACCGCTCAATTCTTCTAATTCAAACTATCAGGAAACCTCACCCTCCTTTGGTGACTCGATGCAATCAAGCCTGCCGGCCTTCAAGACCGTACCCGGGTAATGATGATCATCTCTTGTTGTGCTTATCTTTGCTCATACTTTTGTACTAACCTTTTTGTCCTTTCAGTGCCCAGGCAAAGCTCACCAAGAGGGCGAAGAAGAACAAGCCGGTCGAAGAGCCGGACTTGCCTGAGCCGGAGGTAGCAGCTCAAGAACCGCCAGCTGCCTCCGCTCCCGAAGCCACCGCTCCAACCGACAAGGCAACTGCAGAAGCTTCTGCTAACCCGGAGACCTCCAGCTCGGCTCAGCCAGTCAATGACCCGGACGTGGTAATCACCCGGACGGAGTTTGTTGAGCCAGGGAGACCTACTGCACTGGCCAAGTGCTCCGCCAAGGAGGAGTTGCTACAGCACCACCGGGTTAATCTGGACCTCACTGACTACGCCAATCTGAACATCGGAGAGATCGTCTCCGGCTATGTCAACCAAGTGCACAAGAGCCGGGATGTAGAGATCGGCATGGTGAACCAGATTCAGCAGAAGTCTGAGGTACTACTCTTCTTTCTTCTTGCTTACTGCATAGTTATCTTGTTATTCTTACCATACTCTAGCCCCCAAGTCTACGACTTATGATAGAATATGTTGTAGACTTAAGTTCCGGCT
Source organism: Triticum aestivum (assembly GCF_018294505.1). Lineage (NCBI taxonomy): Eukaryota > Viridiplantae > Streptophyta > Magnoliopsida > Poales > Poaceae > Triticum > Triticum aestivum. The sequence goes on from NC_057811.1 coordinate 59,614,768, forward strand.
TACTCGCTTGAACCGGCAATTTGTAAATAGAAACGTTTGATATGCATTAGCCCCCAAGTGCCAAGTGTCTTTGCTTGGAAAGTGCTTGGGACTTTAAAATTGCATAATAACTATTCATCCTATAACCCGGAAATCATGCAGGCTGCTTGCAAGAAGTTTGAAGCTGACATCTCCGATCTGAAAACCCGCCTGAGGATGCAAGAAACTGAGACCCGGAAGGCCAATGCCAAATTTGTGTCCAGTATTGCTGCGCAAGAAAAGCTGAAGACGGACTTTGACGCTGAACGGAAAGCTTGGGCCGAAGAAAAGGCTACTCTGGTGAACCGGGCCGAACAGGCGGAGAAGGCTCTGACAGAGAAGACCGCCGAACTCTCCGGCTTAAAGCGCCAAGTGTCCCAGATGGTTGCCGCAATCTTCGGTAAGTCATTTCCCCGGCTTTCATCAAGTTTATAATCTTTATATATCATAACTCATCCTTGTCGGCGGCTTATCTTATTCTGTTAAACAGGTCCCAGAAGCGCCAACCTCAACCAAAGTGTGGTAACCAAGTTGAAGGCCGTGTACACCCTGGTGGAGCAACTCTACACCGGGTCACAGCGTGCTTTGGCTGTGGTGGCCCTATCCAATGAGGTGCCGACTCACCTGGCGGAAGTTCTTCGCCGGCTCGCCGTTCTTCCTCAATGTGTCCAAGAGCTGCGACGGGCCTCTGCAAGAGCCGGAGCCATAGCTGCTCTGAGCCGGGCCAAGGCGTTCCTTCCAGAACTAGACCCGGCGGACATTGCTATGGGCTACCCCAGTTTGAAGGAAGACGGCACCCCCTTCGACCAAAGGGACTTTGCAGCCTGCGTGAAGATCGTACGCCCGGTGGCCACTCTGATTGGCAATGATACGGATCTGACTAAGTACCAGCCGGGTTACGATTCAGAGAATCAGAGGATCCCCACTCCGCGCTATGAAGCCATCAGCTTAGTCCCGCCGACTCGGAAGCACACCTTTGCCCCGGAGATTGACCCGGCCGGGTTAATCGACGAGGAAGCTCAATTTGAAGCTCTGAGCGGCATTGACTGGAAGTCGTCAACTTTCCAGGTCTTGGGAACAGCCGGAGGAGCGGAGAGGGATGAGCCGGAAACTTCAACCCAGCAAGCATCGTAACTCTGCAGGCGGCTTATTAAACAATGCTTCACCCTTTTGGACTCGATGAGTCTTGTAATAGAGTAGGACCAACACTTTAATTTTGCCGTGCCATCGTGCACGCGTTGAATGCTGAATTCCATTGAAGTTGTCTCCTTTATACTTCTCCGGGTCATAATTGATCATTCATTTTCCTTAAGCTCAAATAGTTGCCTTTAAGTATCCTGCCTAGAAGGACAAATCACAAGTCTCTAGGCGGCTTACCGCACTGAGAATCATAGTTTTAGATATATAACCCGGAATATGAATCAAAAAAGACTGGTCCTCAATTATGTCCTTGATATACCCGTAATAACACACTTACCGGCCTGCGAGCACACTTCCGGCTTATATAACCCGGGTAATAAGGTTGGTACCTCAATTCCGGTTTACCAGTCTTAATAACACCGATTGTATTCGACTAGTACTATAAATCAAAGTTAAGCCGGCAAAGTGAGACCCGCCGTGCACACTTGAAATAATCAGAAGAACTCGTTATAAATTAGAAGAACTTAGGGGCTTCTGGTTCGAATACGACCAGAGACCCGTCCCAAAGGGGTTATGCTAGGATTCGAATGCGATCATATAGCCCGCAGTGGGTGTGGCGATGCCAATCAAGAGGGTACCGACAGCTATGTTCTCTTTGGTTCGAATACGACCCATGTTTGAACAGGAAGCCCCCAAATGACCTTAAGAATTGTTTAACGACGCTGATTCGAATACGATCCACATCGGTTCCCAAAGAGGTTAAACTATGATTCAAATATGATCAAAGAAAACTCCCCAATGAGCTCGGCACTTTGCCAATCAAATGGGTATCGACAGCTATGTTCTCTTTGGTTCGAATACGACCTATGTTTGAACAGGAAGCCCCCAAGTGACTATATTGTATATGGCTAGATTCGAATACGATCATAAGCCGGATCCTCCTTCAAGTTATCACATGATCTTGTAATGAAAACAACACATTCATCTTTGGAGGAGAAAAAAGGACAGAGGTCCTGCTTTATTGCTTATCATGATATATACATGGCTTAGAGAAATATGTACATTATGAGAGCCGGTGGCTCAAGTGTAATAAGGCCGAAGCTGGGCTATGTTCCACGGCCGACGGGTCTCTTCCTCCGACTTACGTGAATCTTTGTGCTCCCGAACGTCAATGAGGTAATATGACCCGTTGTGCAAATTTTTGCTAACCACAAAGGGCCCTTCCCAAGGCGGGGATAGCTTATGCGCATCTGTTTGATCTTGGATGAGCCGGAGCACCAGATCGCCTTCCTGGAAGACCCGGGATTTAACCCGGCGACTATGATAACGGCGCAGGTCTTGTTGGTAAATCGCCGAGCGAGCTGCTGCCACATCACGCTGTTCGTCCAACAAGTCAAGAGCATCTTGGCGCGCCTGTTCATTATCCACCTCAACATAAGCCGCCACTCGAGGCGAATCATGACGGATGTCACTGGGGAGGACTGCTTCCGCTCCATAAACCATGAAGAAAGGCGTGAAACCTGTAGACCTGTTAGGAGTAGTGTTGATGCTCCACCACACGGAGGGTAACTCCTCCACCCAACAACCCGGCGTCCGTTGTAAAGGGACCAAAAGCCGGGGTTTGATGCCTTTCAGAATCTCCTGATTAGCCCTCTCAGCTTGACCATTGGACTGAGGGTGAGCCACTGATGAAACATCAAGTCTAATATGCTCTCGTTGACAAAACTCCTCCATGGCGCCTTTGGATAAATTGGTACCATTGTCAGTTATAATGCTGTGTGGAAAGCCAAAGCGAAAGATCACCTTTTTCATAAACTGAACTGCCGTGGCTGCATCACACTTGCTAACTGGCTCCGCTTCAACCCACTTGGTAAATTTGTCAACTGCCACCAAGAGGTGGGTCTTCTTATCCTTGGACCTTTTAAAAGGCCCAACCATATCAAGCCCCCAGACCGCAAAGGGCCAAGTAATTGGGATCATCCTCAGCTCCTGAGCCGGCACATGAGCCCGTCGCGAGAACCTTTGGCAACCATCACATTTACTGACCAAGTCCTCCGCATCAGCATGAGCCGTTAGCCAATAAAAACCGTGACGAAAAGCCTTGGCCACAAGAGACTTTGAGCCGGCGTGATGGCCACTATCCCCTTCATGAATCTCACACAAGATCTCTTGACCTTCCTCAGGGGAGACACAACACTGGAACGCTCCCGTAACACTGCGGCGATGCAACTCACCATTGATAACAATCATTGACTTAGACCGCCGGGTTATTTGTCTGGCCCAAGTTTCATCCTCAGGCAAATCTCCCCGGGTCATGTAAGCCAAATAGGGCATTGTCCAGTCCGGTATGATGTGGAGAGCCGCCACCAGTCGTGCCTCCGGGTCAGGGACGGCCAAGTCTTCCTCTGTAGGCAACTTAACAGAAGGGTTATGCAGGACGTCCAGGAAAATATTAGGCGGCACCGGCTTTCGCTGAGAGCCCAGCCGGCTTAAAGCATCAGCCGCCTCGTTCTTCCTGCGATCGATGTGCTCTACTTGGTAACCCTGAAAGTGCCCAGCAATGGCATCAACTTCGCGGCGATAAGCCGCCATGAGAGGGTCCTTGGAGTCCCACTTTCCTGATACTTGTTGAGCCACCAAGTCTGAGTCGCCGAAGCACCTTACCCGGCTCAAGCTCATCTCCTTAGCCATTCGAAGACCGTGGAGCAAGTCCTCGTACTCAGCTGCGTTGTTGGTACAAGGAAACATCAATTGTAGCACATAATGGAACTTATCACCCTTAGGGGAAGCCAATACGACTCCAGCCCCCGAGCCCTCCAACTGCCTGGACCCATCAAAGTGAATAGTCCAATATGTGTTATCCGGCTTTTGTTCGGGCACTTGTAGCTCTGTCCAATCATTGATGAAATCCACCAAAGCATGAGATTTAACAGCAGTGCGTGGCACATACTTCAGACCATGAGGTCCGAGCTCTATAGCCCACTTAGCCACTCTCCCTGTGGCCTCCCAGTTCTGAATGATATCTCCAAGGGGGGCAGAACTGACCACAGTGATGGGGTGACCCTGGAAATAATGCTTAAGCTTCCGGCTTGCCATGAACACACCATAAACAAGTTTCTGCCAATGCGGATACAGCTGCTTGGACTCAATGAGTACTTCGCTGACATAATAAACCGGCCTCTGAACCGGATGCTCCTTACCCTCTTCCTTGCGCTCCACCACCACGGCCACACTGACGGCTCGGGTGTTAGCAGCCACATACAGCAATAAAGGCTCCTTGTCCACCGGAGCAGCAAGGACTGGGGGCACGGTCAGCTGTCTCTTCAAATCCTCAAAAGCAGTATTAGCTGCATCATTGCAGACAAAGTCATCAGTTTTCTTCATCAACTGATACAACGGCATGGCCTTCTCACCCAAACGCCTTATGAACCGGCTTAAAGCAGCGATACGACCCGCCAAGCGCTGGACGTCGTTTATACACGCCGGCTTAGCCAGGGAGGTGATGGCCTTGATCTTCTCCGGGTTAGCTTCAATGCCTCTGTTAGAAACCAAGAAACCCAAGAGCCTGCCTGCAGGAACACCAAAAACACATTTGGCCGGGTTAAGCATCATCTTGTAGACCCAGAGATTATCATAGGTTTCCCTCAGATCATCTATCAAGGTTTCCTCCTTCCTGGATTTAACCACAATATCATCCACATAAGCATGAACATTGCGCCCAATCTGGTTATGAAGACAGTTCTGCACGCAACGCTGATAAGTCGCCTGTGCACTCTTGAGTCCAAAGGGCATAGACACATAGCAGAAGGCTCCAAAGGGAGTGATGAACGCTGTCTTCTCCTGGTCCTTAACCGCCATTTTAATCTGATGATATCCAGAATAAGCATCCAAGAATCTTAGGCGCTCACAACCCGCCGTAGCATCAATGATTTGATCAATACGGGGAAGGGCGAAAGGATCAGCCGGACACGCCTTGTTCAAGTCCGTGTAGTCCACACACATCCGCCAGGTGCCGTTCTTCCTGAGTACGAGCACCGGGTTAGCTAACCATTCTGGGTGAAAGACTTCAACGATAAACCCGGCCGCCAAGAGCCGGGCCACCTCTTCACCAATAGCTTTCCGCCTCTCTTCATTAAACCGCCGAAGGAACTGCCTGACCGGCTTAAATTTCGGATCAACATTGAGAGTGTGCTCAGCGAGTTCTCTAGGTACACCTGGCATGTCAAACAGCTTCCATGCAAAAATGTCCCTATTCTCACGGATGAACTCGATGAGCGCGCTTTCCTATTTTGGATCCAGATTGGCACTGATGCTAAACTGCTGAGATGAATCTCCTAGAACGAAATCAACAAGTTTAGTCTCATCAGCCGACTTAAATTTCATTGCCGGCTCATGCTCCGTAGTCGGCTTTTTCAGAGAGGTCATATCTGTTGGGTCAACGTTGTCTTTGTAAAACTTCAACTCCTCTGTTGCGCAAACAGATTCTGCATAAGCTGCATCGCCTTCCTCATACTCCAGGGCCACCTTCCGGCTGCCGTGAACCATAATGGTCCCATTATGACCCGACATCTTGAGCTGTAAATACACGTAACACGGCCGTGCCATGAACTTGGCGTAAGCCGGCCGCCCAAATATGGCATGGTACAGACTTCTTATCTTGACCACCTCAAAGGTCAATTTTTCCACCCTGTAGTTGTGCTCATCTCCAAAGGCCACTTCCAACTCGACCTTGCCGACTGGATAAGCCGACTTACCAGGTACCACACTATGGAAAATAGTGTTTGACTGGCTGAGGTTCTTATCAATCAACCCCATACGACGGAACGTCTCATAATAGAGGATGTTGATGCTGCTGCCTCCATCCATGAGCACCTTAGTGAACTTATATCCTCCCACTTGAGGAGCCACCACCAAGGCCAAGTGACCCGGATTATCCACCCGGGGAGGGTGATCCTCCCTACTCCACACTATAGGCTGCTCAGACCACCGCAAGTAGCGTGGAACCACCGGCTCAACAGCATTCACAGGCCTCTTATGAAGCTTCTAATCTCGCTTACACAGACTGGTGGTAAACACATGATACTGTCCACCGCTAAGCTGCTTTGGATTGGTCTGATAACCCCCCTGCTGCTGTTGATGACCCTGACCAGACTACTGATTAAAGCCCCCTTGACCGTTCTGAGGATTAGAATTTGAGCCGCCGCCCGGGCCATGAAAGCCGCCGGCGCCTGAGCCACCGCCCGGGCCATTGTTGCCGTTAAAGGTGTTGGAATTCTTAAAAGCCTTCATGATTGCACAATCCTTCCACAGATGAGTAGTTGGCTTCTCTCTAGAGCCATGCCTTGGACAAGGCTCAGTCAACAGCTGCTCCAGCGTCGGGCCTGACCCGCCGGCTCGGGGAGGGGGCCTCCCCTTGCGTCGCTGGTTATTACCCAGTGAGCTGGCGTTGGCTATGAATTCTAGGCTGCCATCGGCCTTGCGCTTGCCACCTCCTTGGTTCCCCGGGTTATGCTGAGGACCCTTGCCATTGCCGTTCTTCTTTCCCTTCCCCGTCATTTCATCATCTGAAGCGGGGTCCTTGGTACTATCAGAATCGGCGTACTTGACGAGAGCCGCCATCAGTGTACCCATATCATTGCAGTCGCGCTTAAGCCGCCCGAGTTTCATCTTCAGGGGCACGAAACGACAATTCTGTTCCAACATTAAGACTGCAGAGCCGGCATCCATCTTATCAGAGGAATGTATTATCTCCTTAACCCGGCGAACCCAATGTGTCGTAGACTCACCCTCCTGCTGCTTACAGTTAGTCAAATCCACAATTGACATAGACTGCCTACAGGTATCCTTGAAGTTTTGGATGAACCGGGCTTTCAGCTCAGCCCAAGACCCGATGGAATTCGGTGGTAGCCCTTTCAACCAAGTGCGGGCAGTCCCATCTAACATCATGGTGAAGTACTTGGCCATTGCCGCTTCACTGACTTCCAGCAGTTCCATGGCCATCTCGTAACTCTCGATCCAGGCTGCGGGTTGTAAGTCAGCCGTGTAATTAGGCACCTTCCTAGGGCCTTTGAAGTCCTTGGGTAGACGTTCATTGCGGAGAGCTGGCACTAAACAAGGGACACCTCCAGTCCTGGTAGGGATACCCACGTCGACGGAAGTCGTCGGATAAGCCGGGGGAGTCTGGTAAGCCGTCAACTGAGGCACCTGCTCCGCCTCTTGCCGCGCTCTGTCTTGGTCTGCTGCGTGAAAGGCTCCGTTATGAACCGGGCCATGGCCAGGGGGCGGGTCATGGCGTCGGACATTACTTGAGCCGGTCGCTGAGACCATGTGTCTGCTATAACTCGGGCTCCGGCCTGGACGAGGGGTCGAGTGGATCCTATCCCGGCTGTAAGAGTATGCCTCTTGCTGCGCCAGTGCTGTCTGAAGGAGTTCCCTGACCCGGCGGGTTTCAACAGCCGTCGGAGAGTCGCCGTCAATTGGGAGAGCCGCCAGCCGTGCTGCTGCGGCAACCATGTTTTCCAGCGGGTTAGCATAATGACCCGGTGGTATTGGCACATACTGAGGCGGGGCAGGGTTCACCCGGGGAGGCCCCATCACTTGTGGCTGAACAGGGGTCCCCGACCCGGGCACTATGATTCCTGGCGGGTTAGTAGACCCTGCACCTGGCGTGTTGAAGAGGTTTCGAGGATCGTAAACCAGAGGGAGTCGAGATTGGGCTTTTTGATGCCTCCTTCTCATGACCTCATTGGACGCGTTTTGATCCATTGTGAGCCGGAAGGACTCCGCCTGAATAAACTGGGTTTGGGCGTCGAGAGTCGCCCTCTCCGCAGCCATCCTGATCCCTTCCGCTGCCAGATCCTCTTTGGCTTTCACTAGATCTAACTTTAACTGCGCCACCTCCACGTCATGCTGAGCTTGATCCACCGGGTCAACCGCGGCGGTCAACAGGGCCATCATCTTGTCCGTGAGATCCATCAGCACCTGAGCCGGCGAGGGCACCGGGTTTCCTGCCCCAGCAGCAGGGTTCTGAACAGGCTGCGCACCGGCCATGAATATTCCGACCCGGCTCAGCGGCTCAAACGGGTCCGGAATACTGTCATCATCGGAACAACCCATGAGCCTACCATCTTGAAGTTGATACAACGAGTTTGACTCATCTGTGGACGACTCGCCGTCAGAGCCGGCGGCCGTCTCATCACTAGATCCAGATCTGTCAGAGTGCCCTCCATGGACACATCCCACAAAAGCATGCCTCAAGGCAGGCAGGGCCCGGGCGGGTCATGCGCGCTGAGCCGTCTCGATGAGATCGGCGCAGAGATCCGGCTCAGGGCCCGGCTCACCAATCTTGCCAATGAAAACATGAATTCCGCGAAAGGGGACCCGGTATCCGTACTCGATTGAGCCGGCGTCGGGGCCCCAGCTTGCATTGTCGATGTAGAGCTTGCCGCGACGACTCTTGGTTATCCGGCCCACACCGTATCCCTTGAGCCCTTCGAAGCTGCCCTTCAAGAACTCAAATCCACCGTGCGCTAGCCCCACGGTGGGCGCCAACTGTCGTGGAATTGTCACGGCAGACGTCCTCAAGCTAGGACTTAGTCGTGGAGCCATCACTGCTAGGAAGCTTGAAGGGGTTAACGGGACAAGGAACACGAGGGTTTATACTGGTTCGGCCCCTTACGGTGAAGGTAAAAGCCTACGTCCAGTTGAGGTGGTATTGATTAGGGTTTCGATGACCAGGGAGCTTAACTGCTATGCCCGGCTCTCGATGAGATCTTTCTTGTCCCTAAACCGCTGCCGGGTCGTCCCTTTATATAGAGAGGTTGACGCCCAGCGGCTCTCAGAGTCCCGGCTGGCTCATAAAAGTGTCCGGCTCGGACTCTCAACTATTCTTGCCTTACACTACAAGTCTCGCCATACGGCGGTTTATCACTACGGGCGTTAAGCCATCTCCGGGTTTTAAGCCCATCTTTGGCCCACCGTCTTCAGGCTGAGCGCCAGGCTTCGAGTGATGACCCTTATGAGTAACCCGGCCCCTTCTGGCGGGTGACTCTAAGGTTTATATCCTCAACATTAGGCCCCAGATTGATTTGAGCCGGCTCATGTCAATCTTCAATTCTTTTGACCGAAAATCTCCGGCTTACAATTGTGTGAAGGCCATAACCCGGCGTGACGTCATCCTCTGGACTCCGGGTAATCCGCCGTGACGTCATCTTCCATTAAGTCCATTTTTTACTCCACCAGATCTGCAACGGATCTTATCTTTACTGCCATCCTGAAAATCGAGGCGCCTCTCGGGCGAGATAACCGCGCCGTGGCCTCCTCGTTTCTCGCGCCCACTTATGAGACTGGCCTTATAAATAGCATGACCCTTGGGTCTTTCTCATTCTCCCTCTTTTGTCGTCTCCTTCCTCTCACTGCTCCCGTGTTGCTCGAGCTCCGCCGCCGCCGCCGCCGCAACAGAGCTCCGCGTCCTCGTCGTCCTTGGCCGCTGCATCACCCTGAACCATCCAGAGAACCGCGGAGAACCCCTGCATCCGTATGTTCCTTCCTCCTCGTAGGATAGATCTGCGTTAAGCTCCTACTGTTCTTCGCGTGTTCTTCACCGTCGTTCGCGAGTTCTTGGTAGTTTTTATTTTTACTGCCTTTCTTGATCTCTATCTGCATAGGACGGCCACGATAGTGGTTTCACACCCATTCCAATGCTTATAGACCCCTTTCTACTGCATAGAAGTCCCATTTGAACCTGCAAACTTTCTCCTGCATCTATTTTAGGTCTAGAAATTTTCTTTTTCAGCCGACCATTTTGATCCAAATTATTTACTGCAATGTGTGAAACCTGTTTTCACCACACTTAGTAAAAAACCGCATTTGTTGAGTCATGGGGGTTTACATTTCCGGTTTAAAGAAACCACGCGCCGTAAAATTTTCCGGCTCACTTATAACAAGGCTGTAGACGATTTGAATTACTCTCAAGCACACCAGCGGCTTAGATAACCCGACGCACTTAGATATATGTCATTAGGCCCCTCCATAAGCCGCCACTTTAAACACTGAACTGTAAATTTCCTCCGGCTTACAATTAAACCGGACATTTTACTTTTATCATAGGCGTCCGACTTTCACCATGCCTCCCAAAGCTCCCAAAGCTCCCATCACATGCAATTGGATGAGGTCCAACGTCACCGATGAGACTTTACCAGATTTCATGAAGTCGGGTTACCTGCCTAAGAAGGATGTCATGTCCTACCGTGCCCCCGACCCATCAGAGGAGAGACCACAGCCAAGGGACGGGGAGGTGGTCATTTTTGCGGATCACATGAGCCGGGGCTTCGCCCTGCCCGGCTCAAAGTTCTTTAGAGACGTGCTGAATTTCTTTGACCTGCGGCCACAAGACATAGGACCCAATTTTGTGTCCAATATATGCAACTTCCAAGTGTTCTGCGAAGTCTACCTTGGAGAGGAGCCCAGCCTGCTGCTCTTCAGAGAGCTCTTCTACCTGAACCGTCAGAACGAGTGTGCCAACGGGCCAAGCTTGGAACTTGGCGGCATCTCCATTCAGCGATGGAGAGACTGCCTTTTCCCTTACGCCGAGCCGCCAAGTCACCCAAAGGACTGGAACCAAACATGGTTCTATTGCCAAGACACGTCGCCGGCTGACGAGAGCCCGCTGCCCGGCTTTCGCCCTTCACGTTTGGAACCAACTCACCCTCTTTCTGACAAGTTAACTCAGGCGGAGCGCCAACCTCTGCTGCCCACCATCAACAAGATCAAGGCTCTCCTGGGCAATGGTCTCACCGGAATTGATCTGGTCCGGGTCTGGATTTCGTGGCGGGTGATCCCCCTGAGCCGCCGCCCCGGCTTAATGTGTGAATACACAGGCCGGAAAGATGAACCCCTGCGACACAGCCGCAACGATCTTCCTAAAGACGTTGCTGAAGACATGACCAAGGCCCTTTTAGATGAGAGCTTGGCAGACTGCAGGAGGACCGGGTTAGCCCCCTTCTGCAAGACCAACCCAGCCCCAGCAGTAAGCCGCTGATCTGAACATCTTATCTTCTTCTGGAGATAACCTTCATCTGAATCTTTAAGAGATCATCATTGTATTTTTCAGGCTGATGACAAATTCTGGAAGGTCAAATATGACCATGAGGCGGGCAAGAAGGCCAGGAAGGCTAAGAAAGCCACCAAGAGAGCCGCTCCCCGTAAGAAGGGAAGTAGGCCTACTGCTTCAGAGCTGCTGCAACTAAGCGACAGCTCCGAGTCAGAGGTAACCCCTGAACCTGTAAACTCTTGTTGTATTTGTTGTTCATTTCTGTCCACCTTATCAATACTGTTCATCAACAGGATGACACCGGAGCAAGTAACCCGGTGGTTGAAGAGGTAATGACACTTTCCTCCGACTCGGAGCCCTTGCCAAGGCTGAAAGTCCGAAGGGTAACCCGGAAAGTAAGATTTTCTCATCCTTTAGCTTATCAAGATCCTCAATTTCTTTTGAAGCAACAGACTCATGAGAGCCGGCGGCACACCCGGACCAACAAGGACGCTGACCTCTCCTCCGGCTTACCCGACGCATCGAGGAAACGCCGAACCGAGGTTATCTCCAACTTGTACCCTTTTCATCCTTTGGCGGGTGTTATACGTCAACCGCTCAATTCTTCTGATTCAAACTATCAGGAAACCTCACCCTCCTCTGGTGACTCGATGCAATCAAGCCTGCCGGCCTTCAAGACCGTACCCGGGTAATGATGATCATCTCTTGTTGTGCTTATCTTTGCTCATACTTTTGTACTAACCTTTTTGTCCTTTCAGTGCCCAGGCAAAGCTCACCAAGAGGGCGAAGAAGAACAAACTGGTCGAAGAGCCGGACTTGCCTTTTTGTAGCAGCTCAAGAACCGCCAGCTTCCTCCGCTCCCGAAGCCACCGCTCCAACCGACAAGGCAACTACAGAAGCTTCTGCTAACCCGGAGACCTCCAGCTCGGCTTAGCCGGTCAATGACCCGGACGTGGTAATCACCCGGACGGAGTTTGTTGAGCCGGGGAGACCTACTGCACTGGCCAAGTGCTCCGCCAAGGGGGAATTGCTACAGCACCGCAGGGTTAATCTGGACCTCACTGACTACACCAATCTGAACATCGGAGAGATCGTCTCCGGCTATGTCAACCAAGTGCACAAGAGCCGGGATGTAGAGATCGGCATGGTGAACCAGATTCAGCAGAAGTCTGAGGTACTACTCTTCTTTCTTCTTGCTTACTGCATAGTTATCTTGTTATTCTTACCATACTCTAGCCCCCAAGTCTACGACTTACGATAGAATATGTTGTAGACTTAAGTTCCGGCTTACTCGCTTGAACCGGCAATTTGTAAATAGAAACGTTCGATATGCATTAGCCCCCAAGTGCCAAGTGTCTTTGCTTGGAAAGTGCTTGGGACTTTAAAATTGCATAATAACTGTTCATCCTATAACCCGGAAATCATGCAGGCTGCTTGCAAGAAGTTTGAAGCTGACATCTCCGATCTGAAAACCCGCCTGAGGACGCAAGAAACTGAGACCCGGAAGGCCAATGCCAAATTTGTGTCCAGTATTGCTGCGCAAGAAAAGCTGAAGACGGACTTTGACGCTGAACGGAAAGCTTGGGCCGAAGAAAAGGCTACTCTGGTGAACCGGGCCGAACAGGCGGAGAAGGCTCTGACAGAGAAGACCGCCGAACTCTCCGGCTTAAAGCGCCAAGTGTCCCAAATGGTTGCCGCAATCTTAGGTAAGTCATTTCCCCGGCTTTCATCAAGTTTATAATCTTTATATCTCATAACTCATCCTTGTCGGCGGCTTATCTTATTCTGTTAAACAGGCCCCAGAAGCGCCAACCTCAACCAAAGTGTGGTAACCAAGTTGAAGGCCGTGTACACCCTGGTGGAGCAACTCTACACCGGGTCACAGCGTGCTTTGGCTGTGGTGGCCCTATCCAATGAGGTCCCGACTAACCTGGCGGAAGTTCTTCGCCGGCTCGCTGTTCTTCCTCAACGTGTCCAAGAGCTGCGACGGGCCTCTGCAAGAGCCGGAGCCATAGCTGCTCTGAGCCGGGCCAAGGCGTTCCTTCCAGAACTAGACCCGGCGGACATTGCTATGGGCTACCCCAGTTTGAAGGAAGACGGCACCCCCTTCGACCAAAGGGACTTTGCAGCCTGCGTGAAGATCGTACGCCCGGTGGCCACTCTGATTGGCAATGATACGGATCTGACTAAGTACCAGCCGGGTTACGATTCAGAGAATCAGAGGATCCCCACTCCGCGCTATGAAGCCATCAGCTTAGTCCCGCCGACTCGGAAGCACACCTTTGCCCCGGAGATTGACCCGGCCGGGTTAATCGACGAGGAAGCTCAATTTGAAGCTCTGAGAGGCATTGACTGGAAGTCGTCAACTTTCTAGGTCTTGGGAACAGCCGGAGGAGCGGAGAGGGATGAGCCGGAAACTTCAACCCAGCAAGCATCGTAACTCTGCAGGCGGCTTATTAAACAATGCTTCACCCTTTTGGACTCGATGAGTCTTGTAATAGAGTAGGACCAACACTTTAATTTTGCCGTGCCATCGTGCACGCGTTGAATGCTGAATTCCATTGAAGTTGTCTCCTTTATACTTCTCCGGGTCATAATTGATCATTCATTTTCCTTAAGCTCAAATAGTTGCCTTTAAGTATCCTGCCTAGAAGGACAAATCACAAGTCTCTAGGCGGCTTACCGCACTGAGAATCATAGTTTTAGATATATAACCCGGAATATGAATCAAAAAAGACTGGTCCTCAATTATGTCCTTGATATACCCGTAATAACACACTTACCGGCCTGCGAGCACACTTCCGGCTTATATAACCCGGGTAATAAGGTTGGTACCTCAATTCCGGTTTACCAGTCTTAATAACACCGATTGTATTCGACTAGTACTATAAATCAAAGTTAAGCCGGCAAAGTGAGACCCGCCGTGCACACTTGAAATAATCAGAAGAACTCGTTATAAATTAGAAGAACTTAGGGGCTTCCGGTTCGAATACGACCAGAGACCCGTCCCAAAGGGGTTATGCTAGGATTCGAATGCGATCATATAGCCCGCAGTGGGTGTGGCGATGCCAATCAAGAGGGTACCGACAGCTATGTTCTCTTTGGTTCGAATACGACCCATGTTTGAACAGGAAGCCCCCAAATGACCTTAAGAATTGTTTAACGACGCTGATTCGAATACGATCCACATCGGTTCCCAAAGAGGTTAAACTATGATTCAAATATGATCAAAGAAAACTCCCCAATGAGCTCGACACTTTGCCAATCAAATGGGTATCGACAGCTATGTTCTCTTTGGTTCGAATACGATCTATGTTTGAACAGGAAGCCCCCAAGTGACTATATTGTATATGGCTAGATTCGAATACGATCATAAGCCGGATCCTCCTTCAAGTTATCACATGATCTTGTAATGAAAACAACACATTCATCTTTGGAGGAGAAAAAAGGACAGAGGTCCTGCTTTATTGCTTATCATGATATATACATGGCTTAGAGAAATATGTACATTATGAGAGCCGGTGGCTCAAGTGTAATAAGGCCGACGCTGGGCTATGTTCCACGGCCGACGGGTCTCTTCCTCCGACTTACGTGAATCTTTGTGCTCCCGAACGTCAATGAGGTAATATGACCCGTTGTGCAAATTTTTGCTAACCACAAAGGGCCCTTCCCAAGGCGGGGATAGCTTATGCGCATCTGTTTGATCTTGGATGAGCCGGAGCACCAGATCGGCTTCCTGGAAGACCCGGGATTTAACCCGGCGACTATGATAACGGCGCAGGTCCTGTTGGTAAATCGCCGAGCGAGCTGCTGCCACATCACGCTGTTCGTCCAACAAGTCAAGAGCATCTTGGTGCGCCTGTTCATTATCCACCTCAACATAAGCCGCCACTCGAGGCGAATCATGACGGATGTCACTGGGAGGACTGCTTCCGCTCCATAAACCATGAAGAAAGGCGTGAAACCTGTAGACCTGTTAGGAGTAGTGTTGATGCTCCACAACACGGAGGGTAACTCCTCCACCCAACAACCCGGCGTCCGTTGTAAAGGGACCAAAAGCCGGGGTTTGATGCCTTTCAGAATCTCCTGATTAGCCCTCTCAGCTTGACCATTGGACTGAGGGTGAGCCACTGATGAAACATCAAGTCTAATATGCTCTCGTTGACAAAACTCCTCCATGGCGCCTTTGGATAAATTGGTACCATTGTCAGTTATAATGCTATGTGGAAAGCCAAAGCGAAAGATCACCTTTTTCATAAACTGAACTGCCGTGGCTGCATCACACTTGCTAACTGGCTCCGCTTCAACCCACTTGGTAAATTTGTCAACTGCCACCAAGAGGTGGGTCTTCTTATCCTTGGACCTTTTAAAAGGCCCAACCATATCAAGCCCCCAGACCACAAAGGGCCATGTAATTGGGATCATCCTCAGCTCCTGAGCCGGCACATGAGCCCGTCGCGAGAACCTTTGGCAACCATCACATTTACTGACCAAGTCCTCCACATCAGCATGAGCCGTCAGCCAATAAAAACCGTGACGAAAAGCCTTGGCCACAAGAGACTTTGAGCCGGCGTGATGGCCAAAATCCCCTTCATGAATCTCACGCAAGATCTCTTGACCTTCCTCAGGGGAGACACAACACTGGAACGCTCCCGTAACACTGCGGTGATGCAACTCACCATTGATAACAATCATTGACTTAGACTGCCGGGTTATTTGTTTGGCCCAAGTTTCATCCTCAGGCAAATCTCCCCGGGTCATGTAAGCCAAATAGGGCATTGTCCAGTCCGGTATGATGTGGAGAGCCGCCACCAGTCGTGCCTCCGGGTCTGGGACGGCCAAGTCTTCCTCTGTAGGCAACTTAACAGAAGGGTTATGCAGGACGTCCAGGAAAATATTAGGCGGCACCGGCTTTCGCTGAGAGCCCAGCCGGCTTAAAGCATCAGCCGCCTCGTTCTTCCTGCGATCGATGTGCTCTACTTGGTAACCCTGAAAGTGCCCAGCAATGGCATCAACTTCGCGGCGATAAGCCGCCAAGAGAGGGTCCTTGGAGTCCCACTTTCCTGATACTTGTTGAGCCACCAAGTCTGAGTCGCCGAAGCACCTTACCCGGCTCAAGCTCATCTCCTTAGCCATTCGAAGACCGTGGAGCAAGGCCTCGTACTCAGCTGCGTTGTTGGTACAAGGAAACATCAATTGTAGCACATAATGGAACTTATCACCCTTAGGGGAAGCCAATACGACTCCAGCCCCCGAGCCCTCCAACTGCCTGGACCCATCAAAGTGAATAGTCCAATATGTGTTATCCGGCTTTTGTTCGGGCACTTGTAGCTCTGTCCAATCATTGATGGAATCCACCAAAGCATGAGATTTAACAGTAGTGTGTGGCACATACTTCAGACCATGAGGTCCGAGCTCTATAGCCCACTTAGCCACTCTCCCTGTGGCCTCCCAGTTCTGAATGATATCTCCAAGGGGGGCAGAACTGACCACAGTGATGGGGTGACCCTGGAAATAATGCTTAAGCTTCCGGCTTGCCATGAACACACCATAAACAAGTTTCTACCAATGCGGATACCGCTGCTTGGACTCAATGAGTATTTCGCTGACATAAAAAACCGGCCTCTGAACCGGATGCTCCTTACCCTCTTCCTTGCGCTCCACCACCACGGCCACACTGACGGCTCGGGTGTTAGCAGCCACATACAGCAATAAAGGCTCCTTGTCCACCGGAGCAGCAAGGACTGGGGGCACGGCCAGCTGTCTCTTCAAATCCTCAAAAGCAGTATTAGCTGCATCATTGCAGACAAAGTCATCAGTTTTCTTCATCAACTGATACAACGGCATGGCCTTCTCACCCAAACGCCTTATGAACCGGCTTAAAGCAGCGATACGACCCGCCAAGCGCTGGACGTCGTTTATACACGCCGGCTTAGCCAGGGAGGTGATGGCCTTGATCTTCTCCGGGTTAGCTTCAATGCCTCTGTTAGAAACCAAGAAACCCAAGAGCCTGCCTGCAGGAACACCAAAAACACATTTGGCCGGGTTAAGCATCATCTTGTAGACCCGGAGATTATCATAGGTTTCCCTCTGATCATCTATCAAGGTTTCCTCCTTCCTGGATTTAACCACAATATCATCCACATAAGCATGAACATTGCGCCCAATCTGGTTATGAAGACAGTTCTGCACGCAACGCTGATAAGTCGCCTGTGCACTCTTGAGTCCAAAGGGCATAGACACATAGCAGAAGGCTCCAAAGGGAGTGATGAACGCTGTCTTCTCCTGGTCCTTAACCGCCATTTTAATCTGATGATATCCAGAATAAGCATCCAAGAATCTTAGGCGCTCACAACCCGCCGTAGCATCAATGATTTGATCAATACGGGGAAGGGCGAAAGGATCAGCCGGACACGCCTTGTTCAAGTCCGTGTAGTCCACACACATCCGCCAGGTGCCGTTCTTCCTGAGTACGAGCACCGGGTTAGCTAACCATTCTGGGTGAAAGACTTCAACGATAAACCCGGCCGCCAAGAGCCGGGCCACCTCTTCACCAATAGCTTTCCGCCTCTCTTCATTAAACCGCCGAAGGAACTGCCTGACCGGCTTAAATTTCGGATCAACATTGAGAGTGTGCTCAGCGAGTTCTCTAGGTACACCTGGCATGTCAAACAGCTTCCATGCAAAAATGTCCCTATTCTCACGGATGAACTCGATGAGCGCGCTTTCCTATTTTGGATCCAGATTGGCACTGATGCTAAACTGCTGAGATGAATCTCCTGGAACGAAATCAACAAGTTTAGTCTCATCAGCTGACTTAAATTTCATTGCCGGCTCATGCTCCGTAGTCGGCTTTTTCAGAGAGGTCATATCTGTTGGGTCAACGTTGTCTTTGTAAAACTTCAACTCCTCTGTTGCGCAAACAGATTCTGCATAAGCTGCATCGCCTTCCTCATACTCCAGGGCCACCTTCCGGCTGCCGTGAACCATAATGGTCCCATTATGACCCGGCATCTTGAGCTGTAAATACACGTAACACGGCCGTGCCATGAACTTGGCGTAAGCCGGCCGCCCAAATATGGCATGGTACAGACTTCTTATCTTGACCACCTCAAAGGTCAATTTTTCCACCCTGTAGTTGTGCTCATCTCCAAAGGCCACTTCCAACTCGATCTTGCCGACTGGATAAGCCGACTTACCAGGTACCACACTATGGAAAATAGTGTTTGACTGGCTGAGGTTCTTATCAATCAACCCCATACGACGGAACGTCTCATAATAGAGGATGTTGATGCTGCTGCCTCCATCCATGAGCACCTTAGTGAACTTATATCCTCCCACATGAGGAGCCACCACCAAGGCACAGTGACCCGGATTATCCACCCGGGGAGGGTGATCCTCCCTACTCCACACTATAGGCTGCTCAGACCACCGCAAGTAGCGTGGAACCGCCGGCTCAACAGCATTCACAGCCCTCTTATGAAGCTTCTGATCTCGCTTACACAGACTGGTGGTAAACACATGATACTGTCCACCGCTAAGCTGCTTTGGATTGGTCTGATAACCCCCCTGCTGCTGTTGATGACCCTGACCAGACTGCTGATTAAAGCCCCCTTGACCGTTCTGAGGATCAGAATTTGAGCCGCCGCCCGGGCCATGAAAGCCGCCGGCGCCTGAGCCACCGCCCGGGCCATTGTTGCCGTTAAAGGTGTTGGAATTCTTAAAAGCCTTCATGATTGCACAATCCTTCCATAGATGAGTAGCTGGCTTCTCTCTAGAGCCATGCCTTGGACAAGGCTCAGTCAACAGCTGCTCCAGCGTCGGGCCTGACCCGCCGGCTCGGGGAGGGGGCCTCCCCTTGCGTCGCTGGTTATTACCCTGTGAGCTGGCGTTGGCTATGAATTCTAGGCTGCCATCGGCCTTGCGCTTGCCACCTCCTTGGTTCCCCGGGTTATGCTGAGGACCCTTGCCATTGCCGTTCTTCTTTCCCTTCCCTGTCCTTTCATCATCTGAAGCGGGGTCCTTGGTACTATCAGAATCGGCGTACTTGACGAGAGCCGCCATCAGTGTACCCATATCATTGCAGTCGCGCTTAAGCCGCCCGAGTTTCATCTTCAGGGGCACGAAACGACAATTCTGTTCCAACATTAAGACTGCAGAGCCGGCATCCATCTTATCAGAGGAATGTATTATCTCCTTAACCCGACGAACCCAATGTGTCGTAGACTCACCCTCCTGCTGCTTACAGTTAGTCAAATCCACAATTGACATAGACTGCCTACAGGTATCCTTGAAGTTTTGGATGAACCGGGCTTTCAGCTCAGCCCAAGACCTGATGGAATTCGGTGGTAGCCCTTTCAACCAAGTGCGGGCAGTCCCATCTAACATCATGGTGAAGTACTTGGCCATTGCCGCATCACTGACTTCCAGCAGTTCCATGGCCATCTCGTAACTCTCGATCCAGGCTGCGGGTTGTAAGTCAGCCGTGTAATTAGGCACCTTCCTAGGGCCTTTGAAGTCCTTGGGTAGACGTTCATTGCGGAGAGCTGGCACTAAACAAGGGACACCTCCAGTCCTGGTAGGGATACCCACGTCGACGGAAGTCGTCGGAGAAGCCGGGGGAGTCTGGTAACCGTCAACTGAGGCACCTGCTCTGCCTCTTGCCGCGCTCTGTCTTGGTCTGCTGCGTGAAAGGCTCCGTTATGAACCGGGCCATGGCCAGGGGGCGGGTCATGGCGTTGGACATTACTTGAGCCGGTCGCTGAGACCATGTGTCTGCTATAACTCGGGCTCCGGCCTGGACGAGGGGTCGAGTGGATCCTATCCCGGCTGTAAGAGTATGCCTCTTGCTGTGCCAGTGCTGTCTGAAGGAGTTCCCTGACCCGGCAGGTTTCAACAGCCGTCGGAGAGTCGCCGTCAATTGGGAGAGCCGCCAGCCGTGCTGCTGCGGCAACCATGTTCTCCAGCGGGTTAGCATAATGACCCGGTGGTATTGGCACATACTGAGGCGGGGCAGGGTTCACCTGGGGAGGCCCCATCACTTGTGGCTGAACAGGGGTCCCCGACCCGGGCACTATGATTCCTGGCGGGTTACTAGACCCTGCACCTGGCGTGTTGAAGAGGTTTCGAGGATCGTAAACCGGAGGGAGTCGAGATTGGGCTTTTTGATGCCTCCTTCTCATGACGTCATTGGACGCGTTTTGATCCATCGTGAGCCGGAAGGACTGCGCCTGAATAAACTGGGTTTGGGCGTCGAGAGCCGCCCTCTCCGCAGCCATCCTGATCCCTTCCGCTGCCAGATCCTCTTTGGCTTTCACTAGATCTAACTTTAACTGCGCCACCTCCACGTCATGCCGAGCTTGATCCGCCGGGTCAACTGCGGCGGTCAACAGGGCCGTCATCTTGTCCGTGAGATCCATCAGCACCTGAGCCGGCGAGGGCACCGGGTTTCCTGCCCCAGCAGCAGGGTTCTGAACAGGCTGCGCACCGGCCATGAAGATTCTGACCCGGCTCGGCGGCTCAAACGGGTCCGGAATACTGTCATCATCGGAACAACCCATGAGCCTACCATCTTGAAGTTGATACAACGAGTTTGACTCATCTGTGGACGACTCGCCGTCAGAGCCGGCGGCCGTCTCATCACTAGATCCAGATCTGTCAGAGTGCCCTCCATGGACACATCCCACAAAAGCATGCCTCAAGGCAGGCAGGGCCCGGGCGGGTCATGCGCGCTGAGCCATCTCGATGAGATCGGCGCAGAGATCCGGCTCAGGGCCCGGCTCACCAATCTTGCCAATGAAAACATGAATTCCGCGAAAGGGGACCCGGTATCCGTACTCGATTGAGCCAGCGTCGGGGCCCCAGCTTGCATCGTCGATGTAGAGCTTGCCGCGACGACTCTTGGTTATCCGGCCCACACCGTATCCCTTGAGCCCTTCGAAGCTGCCCTTCAAGAACTCAAATCCACCGTGCGCTAGCCCCACGGTGGGCGCCAACTGTCGTGGAATTGTCACGACAGATGTCCTCAAGCTAGGACTCAGTCGTGGAGCCATCGCCGCTAGGAAGCTTGAAGGGGTTAACGGGACATGGAACACGAGGGTTTATACTGGTTCGGCCCCTTACGGTGAAGGTAAAAGCCTACGTCCAGTTGAGGTGGTATTGATTAGGGTTTCGATGACCAGGGAGCTTAACTGCTATGCCCGGCTCTCGATGAGATCTTTCTTGTCCCTAAACCGCTGCCGGGTCGTCCCTTTATATAGAGAGGTTGACGCCCAGCGGCTCTCAGAGTCCCGGCTGGCTCATAAAAGTGTCCGGCTCGGGCTCTCAACTATTCTTGCCTTACACTACAAGTCTCGCCATACGGCGGTTTATCACTACGGGCCTTAAGCCATCTCCGGGTCTTAAGCCCATCTTTGGCCCACCGTCGTCAGGCTTAGCGCCAGGCTTCAAGTGATGACCCTTATGAGTAACCCGGCCCCTTCTGGCGGGTGACTCTAAGGTTTATATCCTCAACATTAGGCCCCAGATTGATTTGAGCCGGCTCATGTCAATCTTCAATTCTTTCGACCGAAAATCTCCGGCTTACAATTGTGTGAAGGCCATAACCCGGCGTGACGTCATCCTATGGACTCCGGGTAATCCGCCGTGACGTCATCTTCCATTAAGTCCATTTTTTACTCCACCAGATCCGCAACGGATCTTATCTTTACTGCCATCCCGAAAATCGAGGCGTCTCTCGGGCGAGATAACCGCGCCGTGGCCTCCTCGTTTCTCGCGCCCACTTATGAGACTGGCCTTATAAATAGCCCGACCCTCGGGTCTTTCTTATTCTCCCTCTTTAGTCGTCTCCTTCCTCTCACTGCTCCCGTGCTGCTCGAGCTCCGCCGCCGCCGCCGCCGCAACAGAGCTCCGCGTCCTCAACGTCCTTGGCCGCTGCATCACCCTGAACCATCTAGAGAACCGCGGCGAACCCCTACATCCGTATGTTCCTTCCTCCTCGTAGGATAGATCTGCGTTAAGCTCCTGCTGTTCTTCCCGTGTTCTTCGCCATCGTTCGCGAGTTCTTGGTAGTTTTTATTTTTACTGCCTTTCTTGATCTCTATCTGCATAGGACGGCCGCGGTATTTGTTTCACACCCATTCCAATGCTTATAGAGCCCTTTCTACTGCATAGAAGTCCCATTTGAACCTGCGAACTTTCTCCTGCATCTGTTTTAGGTCTAGAAATTTTCTTTTTCAGCCGACCATTTTGATCCAAATTATTTACTGCAATGTGTGAAACCTGTTTTCACGACACTTAGTAAAAAACCGCATTCGTTGAGTCATGGGGGTTTACATTTCCGGTTTAAAGAAACCACGCGCCGTAAAATTTTCCGGCTCACTTACAACAAGGCTGTAGACGATTTGAATTACTCTCAAGCACACCAGCGGCTTAGATAACCCGATGCACTTAGATATATGTCATTAGGCCCCTCCATAAGCCACCACTTTAAACACTGAACTGTAAATTTCCTCCGGCTTACAATTAAACTGGACATTTTACTTTTATCATAGGCGTCCGACTTTCACCATGCCTCCCAAAGCTCTCAAAGCTCCCATCACATGCAATTGGATGAGGTCCAACGTCACCGATGAGACTTTAACAGATTTCATGAAGTCGGGTTACCTGCCTAAGAAGGATGTCATGTCCTACCGTGCCCCCGACCCATCAAAGGAGAGACCACAGCCAAGGGACGGGGAGGTGGTCATTTTTGCAGATCACATGAGCCGGGGCTTCGCACCGCCCGGCTCAAAGTTCTTTAGAGACGTGCTGAATTTCTTTGACCTACGGCCACAAGACATAGGACCCAATTCTGTGTCCAATATATGCAACTTCCAAGTGTTCTGCGAAGTCTACCTTGGAGAGGAGCCTAGCCTGCTGCTCTTCAGAGAGCTCTTCTACCTGAACCGTCAGAACGAGTGTGCCAACGGGCCAAGCTTGGAACTTGGCGGCATCTCCATTCAGCGACGGAGAGACTGCCTTTTCCCTTACGCCGAGCCGCCAAGTCACCCAAAGGACTGGAACCAAACATGGTTCTATTGCCAAGACACGTCGCCGGCTGACGAGAGCCCGCTGCCCGGCTTTCGCCCTTCACGTCTGGAACCAACTCACCCTCTTTCTGACAAGTTAACTCAGGCGGAGCGCCAACCTTTGCTGCCCACCATCAACAAGATCAAGGCTCTCCTGGGCAATGGTCTCACCGGAATTGATCTGGTCCGGGTCTGGATCTCGTGGCGGGTGATCCCCCTGAGCCGCCGCCCCGGCTTAATGTGTGAATACACAGGCCAGAAAGATGACCCCCTGCGACACAGCCGCAACGATCTTCTTGAAGACGTTGCTGAAGACATGACCAAGGCCCTTTTAAATGAGAGCTTGGCAGACTGCGGGAGGACCGGGTTAGCCCCCTTCTGCAAGACCAACCCAGCCCCAGCAGTAAGCCGCTGATCTGAACATCTTATCTTCTTCTGTAGATAACCTTCATCTGAATCTTTAAGAGATCATCATTGTATTTTTTAGGCTGATGACAAATTCTGGAAGGTCAAATATGACCATGAGGCGGCCAAGAAGGCTAGGAAGGCTAAGAAAGCCGCCAAGAGAGCCGCTCCCCGTAAGAAGGGAAGTAGGCCTACTGCTTCAGAGCTGCTGCAACTAAGCGACAGCTCCGAGTCAGAGGTAACCCCTGAACCTGTAAACTCTTGTTGTATTTGTTGTTCATTTCTGTCCACCTTATCAATACTGTTCATCAACAGGATGACACCGGAGCAAGTAACCCGGTGGTTCAAGAGGTAATGACACTTTCCTCCGACTCGGAGCCCTTGCCAAGGCTGAAAGTCCGAAGGGTAACCCGGAAAGTAAGATTTTCTCATCCTTTAGCTTATCAAGATCCTCAATTTCTTTTGAAGCAACAGACTCATGAGAGCCGGCGGCACACCCGGACCAACAAGGACGCTGACCTCTCCTCCGGCTTACCCGACGCATCGAGGAAACGCCGAACCGAGGTTATCTCCAACTTGTACCCTTTTCATCCTTTGGCGGGTGTTATACGTCAACCGCTCAATTCTTCTGATTCAAACTATCAGGAAACCTCACCCTCCTCTGGTGACTCGATGCAATCAAGCCTGCCGGCCTTCAAGACCGTACCCGGGTAATGATGATCATCTCTTGTTGTGCTTATCTTTGCTCATACTTTTGTACTAACCTTTTTGTCCTTTCAGTGCCCAGGCAAAGCTCACCAAGAGGGCGAAGAAGAACAAGCTGGTCGAAGAGCCGGACTTGCCTGAACCGGAGGTAGCAGCTCAAGAACCGCCAGCTGCCTCCGCTCCCGAAGCCACCGCTCCAACCGACAAGGCAACTACAGAAGCTTCTGCTAACCCGGAGACCTCCAGCTTGGCTCAGCCGGTCAATGACCCGGACGTGGTAATCACCCGGACGGAGTTTGTTGAGCCGGGGAGACCTACTGCGCTGGCCAAGTGCTCCGCCAAGGAGGAGTTGCTACAACACCGCCGGGTTAATCTGGACCTCACTGACTACGCCAATCTGAACATCGGAGAGATCGTCTCCGGCTATGTCAACCAAGTGCACAAGAGCCGGGATGTAGAGATCGGCATGGTGAACCAGATTCAGCAGAAGTCTGAGGTACTACTCTTCTTTCTTCTTGCTTACTTCATAGTTATCTTGTTATTCTTACCATACTCTAGCCCCCAAGTCTACGACTTATGATAGAATATGTTGTAGACTTAAGTTCCGGCTTACTCGCTTGAACCGGCAATTTGTAAATAGAAACGTTCGATATGCATTAGCCCCCAAGTGCCAAGTGTCTTTGCTTGGAAAGTGCTTGGGACTTTGAAATTGCATAATAACTGTTCATCCTATAACCCGGAAATCATGCAGGCTGCTGGCAAGAAGTTTGAAGCTGACATCTCCGATCTAAAAACCCGCCTGAGGACGCAAGAAACTGAGACCCGGAAGGCCAATGCCAAATTTGTGTCCAGTATTGCTGCGCAAGAAAAGCTGAAGACAGACTTTGACGCTGAACGGAAAGCTTGGGCCGAAGAAAAGGCTACTCTGGTGAACCGGGCCGAACAGGCGGAGAAGGCTCTGACAGAGAAGACCGCCGAACTCTCCGGCTTAAAGCGCCAAGTGTCCCAGATGGTTGCCGCAATCTTTGGTAAGTCATTTCCCCGGCTTTCTTCAAGTTTATAATCTTTATATCTCATAACTCATCCTTGTCGGCGGCTTATCTTATTCTGTTAAACAGGTCCCAGAAGCGCCAACCTCAACCAAAGTGTGGTAACCAAGTTGAAGGCCGTGTACACCCTGGTGGAGCAACTCTACACCGGGTCACAGCGTGCTTTGGCTGTGGTGGCCCTATCCAATGAGGTGCCGACTCACCTGGCGGAAGTTCTTCGCCGGCTCGCCGTTCTTCCTCAATGTGTCCAAGAGCTGCGACGGGCCTCTGCAAGAGCCGGAGCCATAGCTGCTCTGAGCCGGGCCAAGGCGTTCCTTCCAGAACTAGACCCGGTGGACATTGCTCTGGGCTACCCCAGTTTGAAGGAAGACGGCACCCCCTTCGACCAAAGGGTCTTTGCAGCCTGCGTGAAGATCGTACGCCCGGTGGCCACTCTGATTGGCAATGATACGGATCTGACTAAGTACCAGCCGGGTTACGATTCAGAGAATCAGAGGATCCCCACTCCGCGCTATGAAGCCATCAGCTTAGTCCCGCCGACTCGGAAGCACACCTTTGCCCCGGAGATTGACCCGGCCGGGTTAATCGACGAGGAAGCTCAATTTGAAGCTCTGAGCGGCATTGACTGGAAGTCGTCAACTTTCCAGGTCTTGGGAACAGCCGGAGGAGCGGAGAGGGATGAGCCGGAAACTTCAACCCAGCAAGCATCGTAACTCTGCAGGCGGCTTATTAAACAATGCTTCACCCTTTTGGACTCGATGAGTCTTGTAATAGAGTAGGACCAACACTTTAATTTTGCCGTGCCATCGTGCACGCGTTGAATGCTGAATTCCATTGAAGTTGTCTCCTTTATACTTCTCCGGGTCATAATTGATCATTCATTTTCCTTAAGCTCAAATAGTTGCCTTTAAGTATCCTGCCTAGAAGGACAAATCACAAGTCTCTAGGCGGCTTACCGCACTGAGAATCATAGTTTTAGATATATAACCCGGAATATGAATCAAAAAAGACTGGTCCTCAATTATGTCCTTGATATACCCGTAATAACACACTTACCGGCCTGCGAGCACACTTCCGGCTTATATAACCCGGGTAATAAGGTTGGTACCTCAATTCCGGTTTACCAGTCTTAATAACACCGATTGTATTCGACTAGTACTATAAATCAAAGTTAAGCCGGCAAAGTGAGACCCGCCGTGCACACTTGAAATAATCAGAAGAACTCGTTATAAATTAGAAGAACTTAGGGGCTTCTGGTTCGAATACGACCAGAGACCCGTCCCAAAGGGGTTATGCTAGGATTCGAATGCGATCATATAGCCCGCAGTGGGTGTGGCGATGCCAATCAAGAGGGTACCGACAGCTATGTTCTCTTTGGTTCGAATACGACCCATGTTTGAACA
Source organism: Triticum aestivum (assembly GCF_018294505.1). Classification (NCBI taxonomy): domain Eukaryota; kingdom Viridiplantae; phylum Streptophyta; class Magnoliopsida; order Poales; family Poaceae; genus Triticum; species Triticum aestivum. Next base: position 59,641,607 of record NC_057811.1, read on the forward strand.
GGAAGCCCCCAAATGACCTTAAGAATTGTTTAACGACGCTGATTC
>NC_057811.1:59641661-59682069 GCF_018294505.1 Triticum aestivum
AATACGATCCACATCGGTTCCCAAAGAGGTTAAACTATGATTCAAATATGATCAAAGAAAACTCCCCAATGAGCTCGGCACTTTGCCAATCAAATGGGTATCGACAGCTATGTTCTCTTTGGTTCGAATACGACCTATGTTTGAACAGGAAGCCCCCAAGTGACTATATTGTATATGGCTAGATTCGAATACGATCATAAGCCGGATCCTCCTTCAAGTTATCACATGATCTTGTAATGAAAACAACACATTCATCTTTGGAGGAGAAAAAAGGACAGAGGTCCTGCTTTATTGCTTATCATGATATATACATGGCTTAGAGAAATATGTACATTATGAGAGCCGGTGGCTCAAGTGTAATAAGGCCGAAGCTGGGCTATGTTCCACGGCCGACGGGTCTCTTCCTCCGACTTACGTGAATCTTTGTGCTCCCGAACGTCAATGAGGTAATATGACCCGTTGTGCAAATTTTTGCTAACCACAAAGGGCCCTTCCCAAGGCGGGGATAGCTTATGCGCATCTGTTTGATCTTGGATGAGCCGGAGCACCAGATCGCCTTCCTGGAAGACCCGGGATTTAACCCGGCGACTATGATAACGGCGCAGGTCTTGTTGGTAAATCGCCGAGCGAGCTGCTGCCACATCACGCTGTTCGTCCAACAAGTCAAGAGCATCTTGGCGCGCCTGTTCATTATCCACCTCAACATAAGCCGCCACTCGAGGCGAATCATGACGGATGTCACTGGGGAGGACTGCTTCCGCTCCATAAACCATGAAGAAAGGCGTGAAACCTGTAGACCTGTTAGGAGTAGTGTTGATGCTCCACAACACGGAGGGTAACTCCTCCACCCAACAACCCGGCGTCCGTTGTAAAGGGACCAAAAGCCAGGGTTTGACGCCTTTCAGAATCTCCTGATTAGCCCTCTCAGCTTGACCATTGGACTGAGGGTGAGCCACTGATGAAACATCAAGTCTAATATGCTCTTGTTGACAAAACTCCTCCATGGCGCCTTTGGATAAATTGGGTACCATTGTCAGTTATAATGCTATGTGGAAAGCCAAAGCGAAAGATCACCTTTTTCATAAACTGAACTGCCGTGGCTGCATCACACTTGCTAACTGGCTCCGCTTCAACCCACTTGGTAAATTTGTCAACTGCCACCAAGAGGTGGGTCTTCTTATCCTTGGACCTTTTAAAAGGCCCAACCATATCAAGCCCCCAGACCGCAAAGGGCCAAGTAATTGGGATCATCCTCAGCTCCTGAGCCGGCACATGAGCCCGTCGCGAGAACCTTTGGCAACCATCACATTTACTGACCAAGTCCTCCGCATCAGCATGAGCCGTTAGCCAATAAAAACCGTGACGAAAAGCCTTGGCCACAAGAGACTTTGAGCCGGCGTGATGGCCACAATCCCCTTCATGAATCTCACGCAAGATCTCTTGACCTTCCTCAGGGGAGACACAACGCTGGAACGCTCCCGTAACACTGCGGTGATGCAACTCACCATTGATAACAATCATTGACTTAGACCACCGGGTTATTTGTCTGGCCCAAGTTTCATCCTCAGGCAAATCTCCCCGGGTCATGTAAGCCAAATAGGGCATTGTCCAGTCCGGTATGATGTGGAGAGCCGCCACCAGTCGTGCCTCCGGGTCTGGGACGGCCAAGTCTTCCTCTGTAGGCAACTTAACTGAAGGGTTATGCAGGACGTCCAGGAAAATATTAGGCGGCACTGGCTTTCGCTGAGAGCCCAGCCGGCTTAAAGCATCAGCCGCCTCGTTCTTCCTGCGATCGATGTGCTCTACTTGGTAACCCTGAAAGTGCCCAGCAATGGCATCAACTTCACGGCGATAAGCCGCCATGAGAGGGTCCTTGGAGTCCCACTTTCCTGATACTTGTTGAGCCACCTAGTCTGAGTCGCCGAAGCACCTTACCCGGCTCAAGCTCATCTCCTTAGCCATTCGAAGACCGTGGAGCAAGGCCTCGTACTCAGCTGCGTTGTTGGTACAAGGAAACGTCAATTGTAGCACATAATGGAACTTATCACCCTTAGGGGAAGCCAATACGACTCCAGCCCCCGAGCCCTCTAACTGCCTGCACCCATCAAAGTGAATAGTCCAATATGTGTTATCCGGCTTTTGTTCGGGCACTTGTAGCTCTGTCCAATCATTGATGAAATCTACAAAAGCCTGAGATTTAACAGCAGTGCGTGGCACATACTTCAGACCATGAGGTCCGAGCTCTATAGCCCACTTAGCCACTCTCCCTTTGGCCTCCCTGTTCTGAATGATATCTCCAAGGGGGGCAGAACTGACCACAGTGATGGGGTGACCCTGGAAATAATGCTTAAGCTTCCGGCTTGCCATGAACACACCATAAACAAGTTTCTGCCAATGCGGATACCGTTGCTTGGACTCAATGAGTACTTCGCTGACATAATAAACCGGCCTCTGAACCGGATGCTCCTGACGCTCTTCCTTGCGCTCCACCACCACGACCACACTGACGGCTCGGGTGTTAGCAGCCACATACAGCAATAAAGGCTCCTTGTCCACCGGAGCAGCAAGGACTGGGGGCTCGGCCAGCTGTCTCTTCAAATCCTCAAAAGCAGTATTAGCTGCATCGTTCCAGACAAAGTCCTCAGTTTTCTTCATCAACTGATACAACGGCATGGCCTTCTCACCCAAACAGCTTATGAACCGGCTTAAAGCAGCGATACGACCCGCCAAGCGCTGGACGTCGTTTATACACGCCGGCTTAGCCAGGGAGGTGATGGCCTTGATCTTCTCCGGGTTAGCTTCAATGCCTCTGTTAGAAACCAAGAAACCCAAGAGCCTGCCTGCAGGAACACCAAAAACACATTTGGCTGGGTTAAGCATCATCTTGTGGACCCGGAGATTATCAAAGTTTTCCCTCAGATCATCTATCAAGGTTTCCTCCTTCCTGGATTTAACCACAATATCATCCACATAAGCATGAACATTGCGCCCAATCTGGTTATGAAGACAGTTCTGCACGCAACACTGATAAGTCGCCTGTGCACTCTTGAGTCCAAAGGGCATAGACACATAGCAGAAGGCTCCAAAGGGAGTGATGAACGCCGTCTTCTCCTGGTCCTTAACCGCCATTTTAATCTGATGATATCCAGAATAAGCATCCAAGAATCTTAGGCGCTCACAACTCGCCGTAGCATCAATGATTTGATCAATACGGGGAAGGGCGAAAGGATCAGCCGGACACGCCTTGTTCAAGTCCGTGTAGTCCACACACATCGGCCAGGTGCCGTTCTTCCTGAGTACGAGCACCGGGTTAGCTAACCATTCTGGGTGAAAGACTTCAACGATAAACCCGGCCGCCAAGAGCCGGGCCACCTCTTCACCAATAGCTTTCCGCCTCTCTTCATTAAACCGCCGAAGGAACTGCCTGACCGGCTTAAATTTCGGATCAACATTGAGAGTGTGCTCAGCGAGTTCCCTAGGTACACCTGGCATGTCAGACGGCTTCCATGCAAAAATGTCCCTATTCTCACGGATGAACTCGATGAGCGCGCTTTCCTATTTTGGATCCAGATTGGCACTGATGCTAAACTGCTGAGATGAATCTCCTGGAACGAAATCAACAAGTTTAGTCTCATCAGCCGACTTAAATTTCATTGCCGGCTCATGCTCCGTAGTCGGCTTTTTCAGAGAGGTCATATCTGTTGGGTCAACGTTGTCTTTGTAAAACTTCAACTCCTCTGTTGCGCAAACAGATTCTGCATAAGCTGCATCGCCTTCCTCATACTCCAGGGCCACCTTCCGGCTGCCGTGAACCATAATGGTCCCATTATGACCCGGCATCTTGAGCTGTAAATACACGTAACACGGCCGTGCCATGAACTTGGCGTAAGCCGGCCGCCCAAATATGGCATGGTACAGACTTCTTATCTTGACCACCTCAAAGGTCAATTTTTCCACCCTGTAGTTGTGCTCATCTCCAAAGGCCACTTCCAACTTGATCTTGCCGACTGGATAAGCCGACTTACCAGGTACCACACCATGGAAAATAGTGTTTGACTGGCTGAGGTTCTTATCAATCAACCCCATACGACGGAACGTCTCATAATAGAGGATGTTGATGCTGCTGCCTCCATCCATGAGCACCTTAGTGAACTTATATCCTCCCACCTGAGGAGCCACCACCAAGGCCAAGTGACCCGGATTATCCACCCGGGGAGGGTGATCCTCCCTACTCCACACTATAGGCTGCTCAGACCACCGCAAGTAGCGTGGAACCGCCGGCTCAACAGCATTCACAGCCCTTTTATGAAGCTTCTGATCTCGCTTACACAGACTGGTGGTAAACACATGATACTGTCCACCGCTAAGCTGCTTTGGATTGGTCTGATAACCCCCCTGCTGCTGTTGATGACCCTGACCAGACTGCTGATTAAAGCCCCCTTGACCGTTCTGAGGATTAGAATTTGAGCCGCCGCCCGGGCCATGAAAGCCGCCGGCGCCTGAGCCACCGCCCGGGCCATTGTTGCCGTTAAAGGCGTTGGAATTCTTAAAAGCCTTCATGATTGCACAATACTTCCATAGATGAGTAGCTGGCTTCTCTCTAGAGCCATGCCTTGGACAAGGCTCATTCAACAGCTGCTCCAGCGTCGGGCCTGACCTGCCGGCTTGGGGAGGGGGCCTCCCCTTGCGTCGCTGGTTATTACCCTGTGAGCTGGCGTTGGCTATGAATTCTAGGCTGCCATCGGCCTTGCGCTTGCCACCTCCTTGGTTCCCCGGGTTATGCTGAGGACCCTTGCCATTGCCGTTCTTCTTTCCCTTCCCTGTCCTTTCATCATCTGAAGCGGGGTCCTTGGTACTATCAGAATCGGCGTACTTGACGAGAGCCGCCATCAGTGTACCCATATCATTGCAGTCGCGCTTAAGCCGCCCGAGTTTCATCTTCAGGGGCACGAAACGACAATTTTGTTCCAACATTAAGATTGCAGAGCCGGCATCCATCTTATCAGAGGAATGTATTATCTCCTTAACCCGGCGAACCCAATGTGTCATAGACTCACCCTCCTGCTGCTTACAGTTAGTCAAATCCACAATTGACATAGACTGCCTACAGGTATCCTTGAAGTTTTGGATGAACCGGGCTTTCAGCTCAGCCCAAGACCCGATGGAATTCGGTGGTAGCCCTTTCAACCAAGTGCGGGCAGTCCCATCTAACATCATGGTGAAGTACTTGGCCATTGCCGCTTCACTGACTTCCAGCAGTTCCATGGCCATCTCGTAACTCTCGATCCAGGCTGCGGGTTGTAAGTCAGCCGTGTAATTAGGCACCTTCCTAGGGCCTTTGAAGTCCTTGGGTAGACGTTCATTGCGGAGAGCTGGCACTAAACAAGGGACACCTCCAGTCCTGGTAGGGATACCCACGTCGACGGAAGTCGTCAGATAAGCCGGGGGAGTCTGGTCAGCCGTCAACTGAGGCACCTGCTCCGCCTCTTGCCGTGCTCTGTCTTGGTCTGCTGCGTGAAAGGCTCCGTTATGAACCGGGCCATGGCCAGGGGGCGGGTCATGGCGTTGGACATTACTTGAGCCGGACGCTGAGACCATGTGTCTGCTATAACTCGGGCTCCGGCCTGGACGAGGGGTCGAGTGGATCCTGTCCCGGCTGTAAGAGTATGCCTCTTGCTGCGCCAGTGTTGTCTGAAGGAGTTCCCTGACCCGGCGGGTTTCAACAGCCGTCGGAGAGTCGCCGTCAATTGGGAGGGCCGCCAGCCGTGCTGCTACGGCAACCATGTTCTCCAGCGGGTTAGCATAATGACCCGGTGGTATTGGCACATACTGAGGCGGGGCAGGGTTCACCCGGGGAGGCCCCATCACTTGTGGCTGAACAGGGGTCCCCGACCCGGGCACTATGATCCCTGGCAGGTTACTAGACCCTACACCTGGCGTGTTGAAGAGGTTTCGAGGATCGTAAATCGGAGGGAGTCGAGATTGGGCTTTTTGATGCCTCCTTCTCATGACCTCATTGGACGCGTTTTGATCCATCGTGAGCCGGAAGGACTGCGCCTGAATCAACTGGGTTTGGGCGCCGAGAGCCGCCCTCTCCGCAGCCATCCTGATCCCTTCCGCTGCCAGATCCTCTTTGGCTTTCACTAGATCTAACTTTAACTGCGCCACCTCCGCGTCATGCTGAGCTTGATCCGTCGGGTCAACCGCGGCGGTCAACAGGGCCGTCATCTTGTCCGTGAGATCCATCAGCAGCTGAGCTGGCGAGGGCACCGGGTTTCTTGCCCCAGCAGCAGGGTTCTGAACAGGCTGCGCACCGGCCATGAAGATTCTGACCCGGCTCGGCGGCTCAAACGGGTCCGGAATACTGTCACCATTGGAACAACCCATGAGCCTACCATCTTGAAGTTGATACAACGAGTTTGACTCATCTGTGGACGACTCGCCATCAGAGCCGGCGGCCGTCTCATCACTAGATCCAGATCTGTCAGAGTGCCCTCCATGGACACATCCCACAAAAGCATGCCTCAAGGCAGGCAGGGCCCGGGCGGGTCGTGCGCGCTGAGCCGTCTCGATGAGATCGGCGCAGAGATCCGGCTCAGGGCCCGGCTCACCAATCTTGCCAATGAAAACATGAATTCCGCCGAAGGGGACCCGGTATCCGTACTCGATTGAGCCGGCGTCGGGGCCCCAGCTTGCATCGTCGATGTAGAGCTTGCCGCGACCACTCTTGGTCATCCAGCCCACAGCGTATCCCTTGAGCCCTTCGAAGCTGCCCTTCAAGAACTCAAATCCACCGTGCGCTAGCCCCACGGTGGGTGCCAACTGTCGTGGAATTGTCACGGCAGATGTCCTCAAGCTAGGACTTAGTCGTGGAGCCGTCGCTGCTAGGAAGCTTGAAGGGGTTAACGGGACAAGGAACACGAGGGTTTATAATGGTTCGGCCCCTTACGGTGAAGGTAAAAGCCTACGTCCAGTTGAGGTGGTATTGATTAGGGTTTCGATGACCAGGGAGCTTAACTGCTATGCCCGGCTCTCGATGAGATATTTCTTGTCCCTAAACTGCTGCCGAGTCGTCCCTTTATATAGAGAGGTTGACGCCCAGCGGCTCTCAGAGTCCCGGCCGGCTCATAAAAGTGTCCGGCTCGGAGTCTCAACTATTCTTGCCTTACACTACAAGTCTCGCCATACGGCGGTTTATCACTACGGGCCTTAAGCCATCTCCGGGTCTTAAGCCCATCTTTGGCCCACCGTCTTCAGGCTTAGCGCCATGCTTCAAGTGATGACCCTAATGAGTAACCCGGCCCCTTCTGGCGGGTGACTCTAAGGTTTATATCCTCAACAAGCCGGGATCTGGAGATTGACATGGTGAAACAAATACAGCAAAAATCTGAGGTATAACTCTCTTTCTTACTTCATAGTTACACTTACCATGCCAGCCCCCAAGTGTATTACTTATAATAAAATATGTTGTAGACTTAATATCGGCTTAGTAATCACTGCAAGAAAACCGGCTTACCTGGTAGCACTCAAGGTCCGGTTTAATCAGCATATCTGAATCGGTCCTTACCTTGTTTTAATCAAGTAGTTGAACAACAATATGCATTAGCCCCCAAGTGCCAAGTACCTGTGCTTGCAAAGTGCTTGGGACTTATTTCCATGAACCACCACTGTAAATAGAGCTCTTCGGCATACATTAGCCCCCAAGTGCCAAGTGTCTTTGCTTGCAAAGTGCTTGGGAATTAATGTTGTATTATAATCACCCTAACTGTGCCCCAGAATTTAAACAGGCCGCCGTCAAGCAATTTGAATCGAAGATCTCTGATTTAAAGAACCGCCTGAAGACTCAAGAAAATGAAACCCCAAAGGCCAACTCCAAATTTGAAATCAGTGTATCTGCTCAAGAGAAACTGAAGAAGAAATTTGAAGCAGAAAGAAAAGCCTGGGCGGATGAAAAGGCGGCTTTGCTCAGCCGGGCCGAACAAGCGGAGGCCACTCTTGCTGGAACAGCCGTCGAGCTATCCGGCTTAAAACACCATGTTTCTCAGATGGTCTCCGCAATCTTTGGTAAGCTACTCGAAGTGCTTTAGCTAGTTTACATCTTTTCCAAAGAGCATCTCAATTGTCACCAGCTTACCTCTCTTTGCAATGCAGGCCCCAGGAGTTCCAATCTTAATCAAAATGTGCTGACAAAATTGAAGGCGGTTTATACCTTGGTAGAGCAAGTTTACACCGGGTCACAACATGCCTTAGCCGTTGTGGCTCTGTCAAATGAAGTTCCCACTCACTTGGCGGATGTACTCAGGCGGCTTGCCGTACTTCCTCAACGCTTCCAAGAATTGAGACGGGCTTCTGCAAGAGCCGGAGCTATAGCCGCTCTGAGCCGGGCCAAGGCGTTTCTACCGGAGCTAGACCCGGCCGACATCGCCCTTGGGTATCCCAGCTTGAAGGAAGACGACACCCCTTTGACCAGAAGGACTTCGCCGCGTGTGTGAAGAGCGTACGCCCTGTGGCCACTTTGATTGGCAAAGACACAGATCTTACCAAATATCAACCGGGCTATGACGCGGAGAATTAGAGAATCCCAACACCACGCTATGAAGCAGTCAGCCTGATTCCTCCAACTCGTAAGCATACCTTCGCCCCTGAAGTTGACCCGGCTGGGTTAATTGATGATGAGGCTCAATTTGAAGCCTTGAGTGGCATTGACTGGAAATCATCAACCTTCCATGTCATGGAAACAGCCGGAGGAGCGGAGAGGGATGACCCGGAAACGTCAGGCCAACAACACCCTTGATCTCGCAGGCGGCTCATGGTTATGTCTTAAAAGACGGTGCCTCACCTTTTGGACTCGGGGAGTCATGTAATAGAGTAGGACAAACACTTAATTTTGTCGTGCCATCGCGCACGTGTGTAGCGCTCAACATTGTTTAAGCTGCCCTTTTATATTCTTCCGGGTTAAACTTGATCCTCTGTTTTCCTTATGTTTAAAGAGCTGTCTTTAATTGTCCTGCATAGAAAAACAAATCTCAAGTCCCTTGGCGGCTTACCGCATGGAGAGTCATACACTTTACATATAACCCGGAATCATAACAAACCGGTTCTCCATTATATCTTTGAGACAACCATAACAACATACCTGTGATCCTTCAAGTAAACCTCCGGTTTATGTGATCCGAACAATGAGTAAAGACCCCACTATGTAACATGATGCTTATCATGTGCGATAAACTTTATTGACCAAAGATAAGCCGGTGGAGTAGAAACTACCCTTGAACACTTTATATATAATCAAAAGAACTTGTTTGCAACAAAAAGACTTCAAAAATTTTGAGGCTTCTGATTCGAATACGACCAGAGAACCGTCCCAAAGGGGTTAAGCTAAGATTCGAATATGATCATACAGCCCCCAGTGGCTTTGGCGTTGCCGATCAAGAGGGTATCGACAGCTATGTTCTCTTTGGTTCAAATACGACCTATGTTTGAACAGGAAGCCCCCAAATGATCTTGAAAGTTGTTTAACGACACTGATTCGAATACGATCCACGTCAGTTCCCAAAGGGGGTTGAGCTATGATTCAAATATGACCAAGAAACTCCCGAGTGAGCTCGGCAATATGCCAATCAAGTGGGTATCGACAGCTATGTTCTCTTTGGTTCGGATACGACCTATGTTTGAACAGGAAGCCCCCAAGTGATCATATATGTAACGGCTAGATTCGAATACGATCATAAGCCGGATCAGCCTCCAAGTGATCATGTGATATCATAATGAAAATAACCATGACACATTTACCTTTGGAGGGAAAAAAAGGACAGAGGTCCTACTTTATTATTCATCATAATATACACATGGCTATAGAAATATGTACATTATGAGAGCCGGTGGCTCAGGTGTAATAAGGCCGAAGCTGAGCTATATTCCACGGCCGGCGGGTCTCCTCCTCCGACTTACGTGAATCTTTGTGCTCTCGAATATCGATGAGGTAGTATGACCCGTTGTGCAAGTTCTTGCTGACCACAAAGGGCCCTTCCCAAGGTGGGGATAGCTTGTGTGCATCTGTTTGATCCTGGATGAGCCGGAGCACTAAATCACCTTCCTGAAAGGTCCTGGACTTAACCCGGCGGTTGTGATAGCGGCGCAGGTCTTGTTGGTAAATCGCCGAGCGAGCTGCTGCTACATCACGTTGTTTGTCCAACAAGTCAAGAGCATCTTGACGCGCCTGCTCATTATCCGCCTCGACATAAGCCGCCACTCGAGGCGAGTCATGACGGATGTCGCTAGGGAGGACCGCCTCAGCTCCGTAAACCATGAAGAAAGGTGTGTAACCCGTAGACCTGTTAGGAGTTGTATTGATGCTCCATAATACAGAAGGTAATTCCTCCACCCAACAACCCGGCGTCCGTTGCAAAGGGACCAAAAGCCGGGGCTTGATGCCCTTCAAGATTTCCTGATTGGCTCTCTCAGCTTGACCATTGGATTGGGGTGAGCCACTGATGAAACATCAAGCCGAATATGCTCTCGTTGACAAAAATCCGCCATGGCGCCTTTAGATAGATTGGTACCATTGTCAGTTATAATGCTGTGTGGAAAACCAAAGCGAAATATCACCTTTTTCATGAACTGAACCGTCGTGGCTGCGTCACACTTACTAACTGGCTTTGCCTCAACCCACTTCGTGAATTTGTCAACCACCACCAAAAGGTGGGTCTTCTTATCTTTGGAACTTTTGAAAGGCCGAACCATATCAAGCCCCCAGACTGCAAACGGCCAAGTGATTGGAATCATCCTCAACTCTTGAGCCGGCACGTGAGCCCGTCTTGAGAACTTCTGACAACCGTCACATTTCCTGACCAAGTCCTCTGCATCAGCATGAGCCGTCAGCCAATAAAAACCATGACGAAAAGCCTTGGCCACAAGGGATTTTGAGCCGACATGATGGCCACAATCCCCCTCGTGAACCTCTCGTAAAATTTCTTGACCCTCCTCAGGGGAAACACAACGCTGAAAAGCTCAAGTGACACTGCGATGATGCAGCTCGCCATTGACAATTATCATTGACTTAGACCGCCGGGTTATTTGTCTGGCCAAAGTTTCATCCTCAGGCAATTCTCCCCGGGTCATGTAAGCCAAGTATGGCACTGTCCAATCTGGGATAACGTGGAGAACCGCCACCAACTGTGCTTCTGGGTCAGGAACAGCCAAGTCTTCCTCTGTAGGTAACTTGACAGAGGGGTTATGCAGAGTATCCAAGAAAGTATTAGGCGGCACCGGCTTTCGCTGAGAGCCTAACTGGCTTAATGCGTCAGCCGCCTCGTTCTTTCTGCAATCGATGTGCTCTACTTGGTAACCCTGAAAATGTCCAGCAATGGCATCAACTTCGCGGCGATAAGCCGCCATGAGGGGGTCCTTGGAATCCCACTTGCCTGACACTTGTTGGGCCACCAAATCTGAGTCGCCAAAGCACCTTACCCGGCTTAAGCTCATCTCCTTAGCCATCCGAAGACCATGGAGCAAGGCCTCGTACTCAGCTGCATTGTTAGTATAGGGAAACATCAACTGTAGTACATAACAAAACTTGTCGCCTCGAGGGGAAGCTAACACAACTCCAGCCCCCGAGCCCTCCAATTGCCTGGATCCGTCGAAGTGAATAGTCTAGTATGTATTATCCGGTTTCCCTTCAGGCACCTGCAGCTCTGTCCAATCGTTGATGAAATCCACCAATGCTTGAGATTTGATAGCAGTGCGTGGCACGTACTTTAGACCATGAGGCCCGAGTTCTATGGCCCACTTAGCAACTCTTCCTGTGGCTTCTCTGTTTTGGATGATATCTCCTAGGGGAGCAGAACTAACCACAGTGATAGGGTGGCCTTGGAAATAATGCTTAAGCTTCCGGCTTGCCATGAACACCCCATAAACAAGCTTCTGCCAATGTGGATACCGTTGCTTAGACTCAATAAGTACTTCACTGACGTAGTAAACCGGCCGCTGAACCGGATGTTCCTTACCCGCCTCCTTACGCTCCACCACCACAGCCACACTGACGGCTCGTGTGTTAGCGGCTACATACAACAACAAGGGCTCCTTATCGATAGGAGCAGCAAGGACTGGCGGCTCAGCCAGCTGTCTTTTCAAATCCTCAAAAGCAGCATTAGCAGCATCATTCCAGACAAAGTCATCTATTTTCTTCATCATCTGATATAGTGGCATGGCCTTTTCACCTAACCGGCTTATAAACCGACTCAAAGCAGCGATGCGACCCGCCAGCCGCTGGACGTCATTTATGCACGCCGGCTTAGCCAGAGAGGTGATTGCCTTGATCTTCTCCGGGTTAGCTTCAATGCCTCTGTGAGAAACCAGAAAACCCAAGAGCTTGCCTATAGGAACACCAAAAACAGACTTGGCCGGGTTAAGCATCATCTTGTAGACCCGGAGATTATCAAAGGTCTCTCTCAGATCATCTATCAAGGTCTCCTTTTCTCTGGATTTGACCACGATATGATCCACATAGGCATGAACATTGCGCCCAATCTGATTATGAAGACAATTCTGCACGCAACGCTGGTAAGTCGCCTGTGCGCTCTTGAGCCCAAAGGGCATCGACACATAACAGAAGGCCCCAAAGGGAGTAATGAACGCCGTCTTCTCTTGGTCCTTAACAACCATTTTGATCTGATGGTAACCAGAGTACGCATCCAAACAACGCAAACGCTCACAACCTGCCGTAGCATCAATAATTTGATCAATACGGGGGAGAGCAAAAGGATCAGCCGGACAAGCCTTGTTTTAATCCGTATAGTCCACACACATACGCCAGGTGCCATTCTTATTGAGCACGAGCACCGGGTTAGCTAACCATTCTGGATGAAAGACTTCAACAATAAACCCGGCCGCCAAGAGCCGGGCTACCTCCTCACCAATGGCTTTCCGCCTCTCCTCATTAAACCGCCGGAGGAATTGCCTAACTGGCTTAAATTTCGGATCAATATTGAGAGTGTGCTCAGCGAGTTCTCTTGGTACACCCGGCATGTCAGAAGGTTTCCATGCAAAGATGTCCCTGTTCTCACGGATGAACTCGATGAGCGCGCCTTCCTATTTCGGATCCAGATTGGCACTGATGCTGAATTGCTTAGATGAGTCACCTGGAACAAAGTCAACAAGTTTATTCTAATCGGCCGACTTAAATTTCATTACCGGCTCATGCTCTGTGGTTGGCTTTTTCAAAGACGTCATATCTGCCGGGTCAACACTATCCTTGTAAAACTTCAACTCCTCTGTTGCACAAACAGACTCAGCGTAAGCAGCGTCACCTTCCTCACACTCCAAGGCTATCTTTCGGCTGCCATGAACCGTAATGGTCCCATTGTGACCCGGCATCTTGAGCTGCAAATACACGTAACACGGCCGTGCCATGAACATGGCGTAAGCCGGCCGCCCAAATAAAGCATGGTACGTGCTTCTTATTTTAACCACCTCAAAAGTCAGTTTTTCCGCCCTGTAGTTGTACTCATCTCCAAAGGCTACTTCCAGCTCGATCTTACCGACTGGATATGCCGACTTACCGGGCACCACCCCATGGAAAACAGTGTTGGACTGGCTAAGGTTTTTATCAGTTAATCCCATACGACGGAAGGTCTCATAATAGAGGATGTTGATGCTACTGCCTCTGTCCATGAGCACTTTAGTGAATTTGTACCCCCCAACCCGAGGAGCCACCACCAAGGCCAGGTGACCCGGATTATCAACCCGGGGAGGGTGATCTTCCCTACTCCACACAATAGGCTGCTCAGACCATCTTAAATAGCGTGGAACCGCCGGCTCAACAACATTTACAACCCTCTTATGAAGCTTCTGGTCTCGCTTGCACAGACTGGTAGTAAACACATGATACTGTCCACCATTGAGCTGCTTTGGATTGGTCTGGTATCCCCCCTGCTGCTGCTGATTACCCTGGCCATATTGTTGATTAAATCCTCCTTGAAAATTCTGAGAATTACAGCCGCCGCCCGGGCTATGAAAGCCGCCGGCGCCTGAGCCGCCGCCCCGCCCATTGTTTCCATTAAAAGCGTTGGAATTTTTTAAGGCTTTCATGATTGCGCAGTCTTTCCATAGATAAGTGGCCGGCTTCTCCCTAGAGCCATGCCTTGGACAGGGCTCATTCAACAATTGCTCAAGCGTCGGGCCTGACCCGCCGGCTCGGGGAGGTGGTCTCCCCTTACGTCGGTGGTTGTTACCCTGCGCATTGGTGTTGGCCACAAACTCCATACTGCCATCAGCCTTACGTTTGTTACCTCCCTGGTTCACCGGGTTATGCTGAGGGCCCTTGCCGTTGCCATTCTTCTTTCCCTTCCCTGTCCTTTCATCATCAGACGCGGGATCCTTGGTACTATCAGAGTCGGCGTACTTGACCAGAGCCGCCATCAGCGTACCCATATCATTGCAATCGCGCTTGAGCCGCCCGAGCTTCATCTTCAGGGGCGTAAAACGACAATTTTGCTCCAACATTAAGACTGCAGAGCCGGCATCCATCTTATCAGACGAATGTATTATCTCTTTGACCCGGCGAACCCAATGGGTTGTAGACTCGCCCTCTTGCTGCTTGCAGTTAGTAAAATCCACAATTGACATAGATTGTCTACATGTATCTTTGAAGTTTTGGATGAACTGGGCTTTTAGCTTTGCCCATGACCCGATAGAATTAGGCGGCAGTCCTTTCAACCAAGTGCGGGCAGTCCCATCCAACATCATGGTGAAGTATTTGGCCATTGCCGCTTCGCTGACCTCCAGCAACTCCATAGCCATCTCGTAGCTCCCGATCCATGCTCCGGGTTGTAAATCAGCTGTGTAATTAGGTACCTTCCTAAGTCCTTTGAAATCCTTGGGCAGACGTTCATTACGGAGAGCCGGCACCAGACGAGGGGCACCTCCGGTCCTCGTAGGTACGCCCGCCTCGATAGAAGCCGTCGGATAAACCGGGAGGGGCTGGTAAGTTGTCAGCGGAGCCACCTGCTCCACCTCTTGTCATGCTCTGTCTTGGTCTACCGCGTTAAAGGCTCCATTATGTGCCGGGCCGTGGCTAGCTGGCAAGTCACGGCGCCGGACGTTGCTTGAGCCGGTCGCTGAAACCATGTGTCTGCTATAACTTGGGCTCCGGTTTGGACGAGGGGTTGAATGAATCCTGTCCCAGCTATATGAATATGCCTCCTGTTGCGCCAGAGCCGTCTGAAGAAGTTCTCTGACCCGGCGGGTTTCGACCGCCGACGGAGAGTCGCCCTCGACTGGGAGAGCCGCCAGCCGCGCCGCTGCGGCGATCATGTTTTCCAACGGGTTGGCATAATGACCCGGTGGTATAGGCACGTATTGAGGCGGGGCAGTGTTCACACGGGGAGGCCCCATCACTTGCGGTTGAATCGGCATTCCAGCCCCGGGTGCCGTCATTTCTGGCGGGTTACTGGGCCCTGCAACAGGCATGTTGAAGAGGTTTCGAGGATCATAAACCGGAGGGAGTCGAGATGGAGCCTTCTGATGCCTCCTTCTCATGATCCCATTGGATGTGTTCTGATCCATCGTGAGCCAGAAAGACTGCGCCTGAATCAGTTGAGTTTGGGCATCGAGAGCCGCCTGCTCTGCAGCCATCCTGATCCCTTCCGCTGCCAGATCTTCCTTGGCTCTTGCTATGTCCAATTTTAGTTGTGCTACTTCTGCATCATGTTGAGCTTGATCCGCCGGGACGTCCGTGGCAGTTAACAGGGCCGTCATCTTATCTGTGAGATCCATTAGCACCTGAGCCGGCGAGTGCACAGGGCCTCCTGCCCCAGCGGCGGGGTTTTGAACAGGTTGTGTGCCGGCCATGAAGATTCCAACCCGGCTTGGCGGCTCAAAGGGGTCCGGAATACTGTCTCCATCGGAACAACCCCTGAGCCTGCCATCTTGAAGTTGATATAACGAGTTGGTCTCATCTGTGGACGACTCGCCGTCAGAGCGGGCGGCCGTCTCATCGCCAGATCCAGATCCTTCAGAGAGTCCTCCATGGACGCATCCCACGCAAGCACGCTTCAAGGCAGGCAGAGTCCGGGCGGGTCTCGCACGCTGAGCCGTCTCGACGAGGTCGGTGCAGAGGTCCGGCTCAGGGCCCGGCTCGCCAATCTTGCCAATGAAAACATGGATTCCGCTGAAGGGGACCCGGTACCCGTACTCGATTGAGCCGGCGTCGGGGCCCCAGCCTGCGTCGTCGATGTAGAGCTTACCGCGACGACTCTTGGTCATCCGGCCCACAGCGTATCCCTTGAGCCCTTCGAAGCTGCCCTTCAAGAACTCAAATCCACCGTGCGCTGGCCCCACGGTGGGCGCCAACTGTCGTGGAATTGTCACGACAGATGTCCTCGTGCAAGGACTTAGTCGTGGAGCCATTGCAACTAGGAAGCTTAAAGGGGTTAAACGGGACAAAGGACACGAGGATTATACTGGTTTGGCCCCTTACGGTGAAGGTAAAAGCCTACTCCAGTTGAGGTTGGATTACTTAGGGTTTCGATGACCAGGGAGCTAAACCGCTGCGCCTAGTTATCGATCTGATCTTACTTGTCCTGAACCGCCGCTGGGTCATCCCTTTATATAGAGAGGTTAACGCCCAGCGGCTCTCAGAGACCCGGCCGGCTTATAAACAGTGTCCGGCTTGGACTCTTAACTATTCTTGCCTTACACTATAAGTCATGCCTTAACGGCGGGTTATCACTACGGGCCTTAAGCTGCCTCTGGGCCTTAGGCCCATTATTGAACCGCCAACCTCAAGCTTGATATTGGGCTTCACGTGATGATCGTCATGACATAACCCGGCCCTTTCCGGGCGGGTGACTCCAGTAGTAATATCCCCAATAGGAGGCGAGCCGCATGGGGATTCCGGATCAAAATTCAGGGGCCGCCACCCAGTTGGTGTCGCGTGGCTCGGTGATGTAGAACCACCTTGATTGCCACCCCTTTATGGTCTCCACATAGGAGCCTTTGAGCCAGGTGACGTTGGGCATTTTGCCCACCATGACTCCGCTTGGTCCGCAGCCGGTGTGCGATATCCGCGGCCAGATATCTGGCACCCCGCAGCTTTGTGATGTCCTCCTCCGTAACGGAGGAGACCATCCACTTGCCTCCCGCTCCAGACATGCTTGGAGTGGTTTGAGGAGAAAAACGCAAACATGGGTGCTGGAGCTCAAGTGCGCAAGAATGGATGAGCAAGGAGGAAGAAGGCATGGGTGAAAAGGGGGAATCCTTGTCCCTTTATAAGGGCGGAAGAAGCTATGCGCCTCCCCACCTACCTAGTAAACTCGCTTATTCCCCAAGCACCGTAATTGATGGCGCGGTTGGGTTACCCACACCCGTATTGATGAGAATCCCGTGATAAGGGGACACGATCTCTGCTTCGACAAGACGTGCCAAGAAAACCGCCTCGCAATATGTGCAGTGGCTGGTTGAGAAAAATGGTTCGAATAATGACCGGGCCGTAGTATGATGTCATGCTGTAGATCAGCAGATTAGATTTGTGGAATATTATTCTCTCTACGGTGGTATGTGGCATTTGTTTTGCAGAGCCGGATACTATCCTTGTGTTCAAAATCTTCTATGGAGTATTCGGAGGAGGAAACCGCCTTGCAATGCCGAAGACAATCTACGCGCCGGACTCATCGTCATTGAAGCCTGGTTCAGGGGCTACTGAGGGAGTCCTGGATTAGGGGGTCCTCGGACAGCCGAACTGTATCCTTTGGCCGGACTGTTGGACTATGAAGATACAAGATTGAAGACTTCGACCCGTGTCCGGATGGGACTCTCCTTGGCGTGGAAGGCAAGCTTGGCAATACGGATATGTAGATCTCCTCCCTTGTAACCGACTCTGTGTAACGCTAGCCCCCTGCGGTGTCTATATAAACCAGAGGGTTTAGTCCGTAGGACAACAACAATCATACCATAGGCTAGCTTCCAGGGTTTAGCCTTTACTATCTCGTGGTAGATCAACTCTTGTAATACTCATATCATCAAGATCAATCAAGCAGGAAGTAGGGTATTACCTCCATAGAGAGGGCCCGAACCTGGGTAAACATCGTGTCCCCCGCCTCCTGTTACCATCCGCCTTAGACGCACAATTCGGGACCCCCTACCCGACATCCGCCGGTTTTGACACCGACAAGGGGCGCGCCCCCAAGCCCAATCCGAATTGGGGAGGGAGGCCTCCCCCTTTCCTTCTTCCCCTCTTCCCCTTCCTCCCCCTCCTAGTTGGACTAGGAAAGGGGGAAACCTACTCCTAGTAGGAGTAGGAATCCCCCCTTGGGGGCGCACCATGAGGCCGGCCGACCCCCTCCTCCCCTTCTTTATATATGGGGGAGGGGGCACCCCATAGACACAGAAGTTGATTCTTAGCCGTGTGCGGTGCCCCCTCCACATATTCCACCTCGGTCATATTGTCGTAGTGCTTAGGCGAAGCCCTGCGTCGGTAACTTCATCATCACCGTCAACACGCCATCGTGCTGATGAAACTCTCCCTCAACCTCAGCTGGATGTAGAAGTTCGAGGGACGTCACCGACTTGAACGTGTGCAGATCGCGGAGGTGCCGTGCGTTCGGTAATTGATCTGTTAGATCGCGAAGACGTTCGACTACATCAACCGTGTTACTTAACGCTTCCACTTTCGGTCTACGAGGGTACGTAGACACACTCTCCCCGCTCGTTGCTATGCTTCTCCTAGATAGATCTTGCGTGATCGTAGGCAAATTTTTGAAATACTACGTCCCCAACAGTTACTCCCTTTAGTATAATACTATATCATTAATAATGGCCCCACCTTTTGTCTCATAAAGTATGTTGGAGCTCGTGCTACAACATGCTACAAGTTTACAACCCGCTTCTCTTCTCTCTCCTCTTCTCTCTCCTTCAACTAAGCAGAAATACAATATTTAAATCCTTATAGCCTTCTTATGTCACCTAATTTTAGTACTTGCTCTAAAGTTACTCTCCACTGTGTAGTCTGAAATGCCGGGCGTGCAGCGGGCGGTGCCCTCGGTCGGCGCACCGCTTCAATGGCGGAAGCAGTGAGAGGTCACGTCACCCTGACTTGCCATCAATGTGGAGCAGCGGGCTCAGCTGGCGCCGGGCGGGAAGCGCGCGCGGGTGGGGGAGGGGTTTTTGGTGGGCCAAGAAGGTGAGAAGCCAAGTTGGGATCGGTCTGGACGGGGAAATATCATGTGCTCCCATACTAGTTTCCTGCATATGACACCAGCCTATGTTACTACCTTCATAGTGCAAAGTAACATAGTAGTAATGTTATAGATGGCTTCATTTATTAGCTTGTAGACTCATCTTGTCTTGGGAAACGCTATGTTACAGTAACATATTATGTTACCACTTCTCATTAACTACTTGCCACATAAGCAAATTTTTTTTGGAGTGCCATAAGTTACTCCCAATATAACTAGCCGTACAATGTGTGGGCTATGTAGAGGGCGTAGTAAGCAAGCTTCTCATCATTCTGCGAGTTGACATGACACATCAAAGTAGTAGTTTTTTTTTCAAAATGTACATCAAAGTACCAGTGTAGTAGTCTCCAAAAAGGGCCGACCATGTCCATGGCTACCATCCCATCCCTGCTCCGTCATTGAGTATGTGCACGATTCACATGCCATTCAAGAACAAAACTGCGTACGTTCCATTGAAGAAAAAAATTTAAAAACAAACACGCCACCGCGTCATGGTTGAACTTTGATTTGTCCACGCGTGGTTCCTGACCCTCCCCTAAGTGAACAACTACCAAACGCGTCAAATTATCACGTGAGCTGCCTCTTCATCTAGAAATGAGCTCCACCATGTACCCGCGCGCGTGTGTTAGGGAATGACACACAGAGTACGTGCGTCCATGCGTGCAATTTTTCTCTTCGTGCACGTACACCTTTTTTTGTGGGTGATTCGTGCACGTACTCGGCCTCGTTGGTGACCATTGGTGACTCTCACTTATCTCTACATCTCAACTTGTACTTCTACATCTGCATCTACGTCTACACTACATCTACATCTACATCTACCTCTACATCTATATCTACATCTACCTCTACTATAGTACAACAAGTTTTAAACATGAGACCAACCATTTTCTTGCATGACACGACCAGCCCGTATCGCTTCTTGCTCCTCGTCTGTCTCGAAGTGCCGCCAGTAGGCGATTTTTCCGTCGATTTAGGTCCGTTTGCTCACACCCGGTCCCACATGTTATAAATCTAAAAAGAATACTCTAATCAGCGGACCATTGAAAGAAGTATATTTTTCACCCTCAAATGTAAGTTGATGGACAAATAACCCCCCAAAGTCAATTTTGGTATGATTTTTACCCTCAAATCTCTAAAACCGGGTATATCACCCCTTGAGCGGTTTTAGTGTTCACATGTTAGAGTTTAGGTGGTTTTGATTGTTGACTAGGAATTGACTAATTATTTACACTAATGAAATGGCAACAATGCCGTCGGAAGCCGCGGATGTCATTGGAGATGTACCCAATGGACCCCGACCTTCCCTACGAGGAGAGGAGATCATGCGGGTGCCTTTCAAGCTCAAGGGGTCGTCGGGCTACCTCGTCGGCTCGTCGCCCGCCTACCTCTGATCCTCCTAGAGCCTCTATCATTGTCGTGCAGCTCACGGTGGCGCTCATTTGCAGGTGGGCGTTGCTAGCTAGGAGACATAGTTGAGTTAATCGAGCCCTACTTGAAAATCAATTGTGTCCTTGGCCTAAGCTCTACTAGAAGAAAACTCTTGCAGAGGAGGTCGATGAGAGGCAGCACGGTGCTACCTACATTGGTCGTTTGATTCATATGATAGAATGCAGTCTTCGGTCTTCGTATCTCCACAACCCATCAGTCCTGCCCATGGCTAACAGGCCGGACGCCCGAGGACCCCTTAGTCCAGGACTCCCTTAGTAGCCCCCGAACCAGTCTTTCAATGACGAGGTGTTCGGCGCATAGATTTTCTTCGGCATTGCAAGGCGGGTTCCTCCACCGATGATTTCCAAGTAGTGTGTTCGTCCTTCCATTTAATGTTGTACCCCTCGGCTTCTGTGTATCAACAACTTCAGTTTCCACGTGTCGAGCGAATGCGAGAGGTCAGGGTATTTTTGCACATAACACCCCAGCCACGCGAGGGACAACGTCTATTTAACGAGATTGGATCCCAGATCCATTCAACATCTCGCGGAGAAAATCCTCAAAGGTTGCTAGGAAAGAACACTCCAACATGTTTAGCGTCCCCAGCCCCTCCTCCCGTCCCTGCGGCCCAGAGAGAGGCGAGTGGGAGAAGTGCTCCATTTCCCACAGTCAGCTGGTGAAGCTGCAAACGCAGGGGTTTCTCCCCCCTGCGGATCTAGTCCCCGTTCGAGCAGGGTTGGCCTCCTTCAACGGCAAAACCCAGGCGGAGGATTTCCCCAATCCATCCGCGGGGGAACGAGTGTGTTTTGTCCCCTATCTGCTAAGGGGCGTGGGATTTCCAATTCATCCATTCCTCTGAGGGCTTTTGGAATATAATGGCCTCCAGTTACACAACTTTACGCCAGCATCCCTCGTGCCCATTGCGGTTTATGTCGCTTTATGCGAACTATTCCTGGGTTGTGAGGCCCATTTTGACTGTGGAGAAGGTTATTCTGCCTTGTCCCGCGTAACCATGAGGGATCAATATTTGAAGTGGGCGGAGCCAAAATATGGCGCATTGCCGAGACCGGATACCTATCCGGCACACCAAAGAAGGCTTCTGAGGAGTGGACTTCTAAGTGCTTCTACATTGAGGACGTCGTACTTCCAGACCCATTCCGGAGGGGTCTTCCTGAGTTCACAAGTTCTCCTTTAAAGAAACGCCACAGCTGGCGCCCTCGGAGCCTCAAGCAAGAAGATAGCGCGGAGGTTCGCCAACTCCTGAGCAAGACAAGGATGCTCACCCAGTCCGGATACACGATAGTCGAAGTGATGGCGACCTCCATAGTGCGGGGGGTCCAGCCACTCCAATACAGAGGACTTCCCATGTGGCACTACAATGGGGAAGATGACGCCTCCCGCTGCGGCAGGAAAGGTCCAGACACCCCTGCCGCCCTTGCCAAAATATTGGCTGAACTGTTCAAAGGGGAGGAAGAGGAGTTTTTGCGCATCAAGCACAGGGAAGGATACTCTATGTACAGTCCTCCTAGCTGGGTAAGCCCCCAACTCCTCTGCTCTACTCATTCTACTCCCTGAGCTACGTTCAATGAACATTAACCCGTGTATTTATAACAGCACTAGCGAAAGACTTCCGAGGGGCTTTACAGCCCCGCCCGCAGCCCGAGGGCCACAATCGGGACCTTGACCCCGGATCTAAAGAGGATCCGGATATATTCGTGGTGCTCGAGAATGGGGTGTTTTACCAAACGAGTTATGACGGCACAGAAGTAGCCATCATCGCTGATTATCCCGGTCTTCTCCCCGCCTCACACGTAAGTACTCAGGAGACACCTTGTCCAAGAGAGATTTCTCATTCTTCCTCACCCACCGCACTGTCCTGTGCTCAAAAGGGGAGGCGTTCGGCGCGTCGTGCTGCCCCAGGGGCATCTCCAAAGAGAGCGCCCCCACGCCGGGCAGGCCTTCGAAGAGGAAGGTAAACAAAGACACGGCCGAGCCTTAGTCGAAGAGGTATTGGTTCGCGACTATGTTCTCTAGCAGTCGCGTCCAACTGTGACTCCTATGTTCATCTTGTACCAGGAAAACAGTTCGACGGACTGTGTCCGGGGACCCGGCCAGTCGTACTCCCAACAACCAGGATTCGGTCCCAGCCGAGGAGACGGGGCCCGTTATGGGAGTGGCGTCGGACCGTCCTTCTACTGAGGGCTCGGAAGATATGTCCGTCACCAACTCAGAAGTGGAGAGCGCCATGAATCATCGGCACCGGAAGGCCTCTCAAAAGAGGCGTTCGACGCCTTCAGCTCGGCTGATGCATACATCCGGGCTGCTCAAGATGGGCTTAACAGAGCCACAGAGCAGCATTTAAAAGATGTGCAGGTATGTTTACCTTGTCTGAATTTGATAACCATGTGCTAGTAGCCCCCGAGACGAAGCAGTTGGTACAAATGATTTAAGGATCGTTGCATAACCAGGTTCTTCCGGAGAAGAATGACCTGCTAGCCCAAGAGCTGGAAAAGTGCCGGACACAGCTAAATGCTGCTACCACCGAACTGGAAAAGTTCAAGAAGGCGTCCTCTGGTAATATTTCCCTCCATCAAGAAACAATAATTATATGCCAGTTGTGCTGATACTGTTGCTTGTCTCATAACATGGTCGTCGGACCAACTGGAAGAGAAACTGAAGGCCGCTCAAATGGACAAAAAAGAGGCGAAAAGATTACATGCCGCAAGCAAGTGCGTGCTGACCCGAGTCAGAGAGGAGAAAAACAACCTCCAGGATTCCAACACCCAGCTAGGCGAGGAACTGAAAGATGTGCGGGCCCAATTGGCCGACTCCATGAAGGGGAATAAAAGGCTACGAGGCAGCATATTCAGTATGTGGCCGAACTTACCTTATAATAGTTCAGAGATGAAAGGAACTGATAGAGTTATGCTTGCAGGTATGCTGACAGGCCGTCCCGAAGAGGTGATGTCCGGATTGTCGGATGACCTGGTGCAAGGGCTGTCGCAAATGCACGAGCAAGATCGGCAGGCAATGTGGAGTGTTGCCAAGGCCTTATGGCCATCCGTGTCCCCTCCAGGAAGGATGGAGGAGCTTGTAGAGCTATTCAAGGGAGTGCGGTGACATATCCGATTATGGAAAATATCGGCCTGCCGGGAGGGTGCGCGAGAGGCCTAGGCCATGGTGAAAACACGGTATACCAAGCTTGATCCGAATCACATGGCCCGGGTCGGACCTTTAGGGTTAGATGGGAAAGAAGTGCCCGTTAAGTTGGTATATGACCAAGTAGCAGTAGCTGCCAAATATTCCCAACAGGATTGTAAGTTAGACAGCCTGTTGGATGGTATAGAGGAGGAAATTTATGAGTCTAAGTGACTATGTACTTTCCTTGATATGTGTAACTCCTAGCTGAATTGTAAAACGGTTGTCATGGCAGACCTTTTCGCTTCAACCTCGGGACCCGAAGGCGCGGAGTGTTTCCGAATACCAATGCGGCCGAATAGACCGGGGTATGCGTGGAAACCAGACATAGGGGTCATAGTTGCTTGAACGGACAAGTTGTAGCCGGCTAGCTATGTTATATTACATTAAAGTTGTAAGAAACATCTTCGAGAGAGAATAGTTCTGTTAAGGGTTCCTTTCCCTGGGTGTGCATGCATTAATGTGCATGTCCGAACTGTGATTGAAAAAATCGCAGTATATGTAACTTCTGGGGGTTCACAATGGAGTGAGTGCGAAAAAACATCTTTAATCCACCGACCGAATATTCCCTTAAGAACGCTAGCTTTCGGCTTCACCCAGTCTGAGGTACACATCCGGATGACCCGGCAGTAACAATCGCAGAGGTGCTCCCTTTATGCCCTAGCCGAACTAACGGGAACGTAGGGCATAAGCACAGGAGCCAGGCAACCCAGCTTGGCCAAAACTTAAGTCATATCGATGCATATAATGGCGAAGAAAAGGTACATATGGAAAAAATGAATATGTGATGAGCTTGATGCTCGGAGAATAATAGCAAGCTTCCGTACAAGAAGCCCCCAGGTATAATGGACGTACATATTTGAAGATGTGTGCGTCAGGGGTGCGCGTCTAACCGCACGAAAGCTTTAAGGCTAAAAAGGAAAAACAAAAAAAGAGAGGAAAAAGTGAAGGAGACAACAAGGGGAAGGGGACGAACAAAAATTCGGCTCTAGGCGTAGAATCTTCGGAGTCTGGCCGCGTTCCAGGGGTTCGGCTCCAGGCGATTGTCTGACGCATTACGCAGGCGGTACACTCCTCTGGTGAGAACTTCGTCGATGATGAAGGGACCCTCCCACTTGGGCTTGAGTTTGTCCTTTTTCTTCTCCGGCAGGCATAGAACAAGTTCGCCAATGTTATAAGTCTTGGCCCGCACTTCTCTGCTTTGATACTTGCGAGCCTGCTGTTGATAAAATGCGGAACGGGCTTTTGCGATGTCGCGCTCCTCCTCCAGGACATCTAAGCTATCCTGCCGAACAAGCTCGGCCTCTCTCTCTTCGTACATGCGCACTCGAGGTGAGTCATGAATAATGTCGGAGGGTAGCACAGCCTCTGCGCCGTACACCATGAAGAAAGGTGTGTATCCAGTAGTGCAATTGGGCGTGGTCCGCAGCCCCCCAGAGTACGGAGTCGAGCTCCTCAACCCAGTGCTTGTCTGATTCTTTCAAAGATTGCACTAGTCTAGGCTTGTTGATGCCGCTCATAATAAGACCATTGGCTCGTTCAACTTGACCGTTTGTTTGCGGATGATAGACAGAAGCGTAATCGAGCTTGATGCCCAGATTAGCGCACCAGGTTTTCACTTCGTCGGCTGTGAAGTTGGAGCCGTTATCAGTGATGATGCTGTGTGGAACACCATAACGGAGAGATAATACCCCTAGTCCTGCCGAGTGTAGTTGGATGATCGATAGTACAATGTTGCTCCTGGAGCTGTATGAAGGAGGAAGGAAGCTGGCCAAGGCTTGGGCTGCTCCTTCTCTCCGGTGTTGCTGTTTTTGTGGCTAGTCCTTCTGCTTCGCCTCTCGAATGATCGTGGGCTCCCGGGGGTTTTATAGTCCAACCCCTCGGGGGTACAATGGTAATGTTATAAGTCGGGGGATCCGGGGACCCGGGCTGGGCCCCGCTGAGGGCTTGTGGTTCGCCGGGTTCCCCTAGGTGCGGGCCCCGCAAGCCTAGGGGGACTGTGCGCCATCTTGTCAATCGTCAGGGCGTGGCCGAGTCGAGTCACGTACAGTGCTCTCCATCAGGTTGCCGCTTGCTGTCGTCAGCGGTGAGGGTGGGGGCACTGTTGCCGCGTCGGCCCTGGTCAGCGGGTAGGTGAGGGGCACTGTTGCCACGTTCCTGCTGACCAGAGGCGTGGGCGGGGCACTGTTGCCTCGGTCATCGTTGATTGAAGTCTAGTCCCCGTCATACGGCCTGGATGGGACGGGAGTTGACCCGCGGCTGGATTGCGTAGCTTTGGCCGTGCCGGGTTCTGCTGGCTTGCGCCAGTTGTTGGGGCCGAGTCGACGTGTCTTGCCGGGTCGGCTAGTCTGGCCGGCTTGGGGGGCTTGGCCGGGTCGAGCGACCCGGCCAAGTGCGCGCCGGTATTGAGGGGCGGTGCCAGCCCCGTTGTTTTTGAAGAGGATCCGGGTTCCGTTGCCTGCCCGGGGTCCATCCCCCCGACAGTAGTCCCCGAAGCTGTGATGGTCCGCCGTCTTCGGATGAGTGGGCCTTCGCAGTTCCCCCCTTAAGCAAGGTGGATTCTGCGAGCGCCCGGTCCGGCAACACCCACTGTGTGCCGGTTTTCTCGGAAACCGGATCGCAGCGTCTCGGTCGTGGCGGGGACCGAGAAGTCCGCCGAATCTTGGGGCAATCCCTAGGGATTTGCGCGGGCGCCACGTGGTGCCCGGAAGCCGGAGGGGTCTGTCAGGCCACGCGCGTGACGGGACCGGGCGACGGGCTGGGGCCCGCCGCCGCGCGCCCTCGGCCCAAGCGCGTGGATTTATTGCGGCGTCTGGGGGCCGGTTGCTCTTCCCCGGGCAGTTACTGAGCGTGTACGCGCGCACTTATTGCGGGGTAGTGGAACAGGCGCATGCAGACGATCCCACTTCCCCACTTCCCCACGTTCAAACCGAGGGTTATAA
Organism: Triticum aestivum; assembly: GCF_018294505.1. Classification (NCBI taxonomy): domain Eukaryota; kingdom Viridiplantae; phylum Streptophyta; class Magnoliopsida; order Poales; family Poaceae; genus Triticum; species Triticum aestivum. The sequence goes on from NC_057811.1 coordinate 59,668,465, forward strand.
ATCAGGGGGGGCCAGGGGGGCGACGGACATTATTCTCGCTCGCGCCCTCCTGTCCCTTTGCTCTCGCTCCGCTCTTTGCAACAGACGCACTACGGCGCCCGCTGCTCCGAGCAGAACTCCTTTGCCGTCCATCTTCCTTCTTCTTTCTTTGATCATGTCGCTGCCATTGGGCTCCTGGATGGGCTCGAACGTCACCTCCGAGGACATCACCCAGCTCCGGGCGACGCGGCGCCTGCCGCGGGAGACGGACGTCGGCGTCCGCCTGCCGCGCGATGAGCAGAGGCCTCGGCCCGAGGGGCAGGAGCGCGTGGTCTTCCTCACGCACTTCGAGCGCGGGTTTGGGCTGCCGGCGAGCACCTTCTTCCGCGCTTTCTTGGAGTTCTTCGGGCTCCAGCCGCATCATCTTGGCGCCGACGCCATCGTCCAGCTCTCCGGCTTCGTCACCCTCTGCGAGGGGTACCTGGGGGTCGAGCCTATGATCGACCTCTGGGCGCGCTTCTTCTCCTTGAAGCAGCAAGGCCCGTCGACCGGGGAGTTCGCCGATTGCGGCGCCACCGTCATCTCGAAGAGGTCGGGGGCGGATTTCCCCAAGATCCCGCTGGAGGACTCTGCCAAGAAGTGGCAGAGCTCCTTCTACGTCCGCAACCTTGGAGCGGATCACATCAATCTTCCGGCCTTCGCCATCGCACCGCCGTGGGCGAAGACCAACTGGGGCTACTCACCCAAGCGCCCGTCGCAGGAGATCATTAATCTCTGTGAGCGGGTGACGGTGATGAGGACGCAGGAGGGGCTCACAGGTACCGACCTCCTCGCCGCGTTCATCATGCGCCAGGTCTTTCCGCTTGAGGGGCGCTCCTGCCTCATCGACGAAATGGTCGGCCTTCAGCACCCCAACCGCATGGAGTCGACGCGGCTGTCCGCGGAGCAGGTCGCGCGCGGCGTGAACGGCATCTCCAAGGCCAACCTTGGGGAGGACTGGCGGTTTGGCAAGGCGCCATACAGCCTGTTGAAACCGGCGCCGCAGGTGAGTGCCTGGTCTTCTCACTTTGCTGCCGTGCACCTTCTCATCCGTCCTGACGCGACGCGGGGGGTACTTCTGAACGCGATTCGGCATCCTTATGCCCGGGCTCCGTCGCAGGTGGAGCCGGTGGCGCCAGAGGAGCCCGTGGCTCATGGCGGGGAGGAGGAGGCCGAGTCCGACGCCGGCGCTGGGCGTCGCGCGGGTAAGTCTCGTGTTTTTCTTCATGTGTCTTGAATTGCTGACCGCGGCACGGAACGGCCGGTGCTGATGCCAGTTGTTGGGGTAGTGGCGTTGGCCGGGGGAGGCGGTGACGCGGGCGGAGCCGGGTCCTCGCATGGGGCGGCGCCGAGCCGCCCGCATGGGAAAGACAGTGTCGCGCCGCGAGCCCGGGCCCCGAAGCGCACCGCGAACCCGGCCGGGGCCGGGAGGCCGGCCAAGAGGAAGCGCGGCGGCGGGCATGGGAGGCCAACCCCGGTCCCGGTCTTGGCAGGGTAAGCTTCATCTCTTGTTTGCACTCATGTTTTTTTTCTTGAGCTAGTCTTGTTTCTTTTCTGCTCATTCTGTCTTCTTCTCTAGGTCGCCAATCGCGCTGGCGAGGGCGGCGGCGGAAGCCACGACCACCGAAGGGGCCGCGTTCCGCAGGAGCCGGTCCGACCTTGCCGACCAGGCCGAGGCGGAGGGACGGGCCGACTCCGACCTTGGCTTGGATCCGAATGACGCCGAAGCCTTGGCCTGGCGGGACAGGAACCAGGCCGAGGCCGAGCTGGAGGCGGCGTCGGTCCGAGCTTGGACCGACGCGGCGGCGGCATGGGCGCGACCTGGCGTGGAGCCGGTCTGGCGCGAGATGCCGGAGGGCACGGTGATGGCGGCGACGGTCTTTGAGCCGTCGTCGGTGAGGGAGCGCGGCCGTGGAGGCCGGGCTGAGGTGGTGATCCCCGACCCGGGGGTCGTGGAGGTGGAGGATGACACCCCGCCACCGGCCGACGTGGCCGAGCGAGCGGGGACTGATGGTGGTGGAGGCGGCGTCGTTTTGGAAGAGACGCTGCGGGCGGCGGCGTCGGAGGCGCCGCCGGTTTTGGACGAGGCACCGCGGGCGGCGGTGCCGGAGGTCACCCCGGCAGCTGGGCCGGAGACGGCGACGCGGGGCGTCCCGGCCTCCGGGTCAGGGACGGCGGCGCAGGGCATCCCGGAGGAGGTGCTGGCCGCGTCGCGAGCGGTCAGCGAGGAGCACGCCTTGGTGACCCGGCAGGGAGAGCGCCGAGCTTTCGTGCCGCAGCCGGTGCGGAGCGAGGGCGCCGTTGTCTTCGGGCCTCAGACCCAGGAGGAGGCAGCGCTGACGCTGTCAGTCGCCGTCTGCGAGGCCGGACGGAACGGTTCGAGGCCTTCGCCCAGGCCGAGGTGGAGCGGACGCGCGACCTGAAGCGCGCCGTCCTGGTAAGTCTTCTTGCGGTTTTCATCTTTGTGGGGGCGTTCTAGCGCACCCACTGGGTGTAGCCCCTGAGGTTCGGTCCAACTACGTAGTAGTTGGGTCGAATCTTTAGAGTGTTGGCCTTGTTCTGATTTCTGCTTTCTTCAGCATCTCGACGCCTTCCGGGTCGCCGCCTACAATCGTCTCCTGGGCAAGCACTGGGAGCTCGTGGAGCGGCTTGCCGCCAAGGAGGAGGAGCTCCGCGTCGCCGCAGGTATCCTTGTGCTCTTTTCTAGTGGGGGCGCGCTAGCGCACCCACTGGGTGTAGCCCCCGAGATTCGGGCCAACTGTGTAACAGTTGGGCCAAATCTTAAGTCTTGCTTTTTTCTTCTGTTGAGTTCTTCTTTTTCGCAGCCGAGGTGCTGTCCTGGCGGGCTCGTCTGCTATGACCGGCTCGTTGCCGACACCGACCGTCTTGGCGTCGAGCCGGCGCAGGCGAGGGCAGAGGCGGCCGCGGCTCGGCGGTCTCTCAACGAGGCCAACCGGTTGCATGAGCAGCTGGCGGGTCACAAGAGCCGCCTCGAGGCCGAGGTGGAGCTCCTTAAGGCGGAAGCTGCCAAGGTGGCAGAGGCGCAGCAGGCCCTGGTGGAGGCGGACCAGCAGCGCGGCCAGCTGGCCGACGACAAGGGCCGGCTCCAGGCCAAAGTGGATCGCTTGCGGGGGCAGGTCACCACGGCTGAGGGGGCCTATCAGGACGAGGCCCGTCGGCGCGAGGCGGCCGAGAAGGCGGCCGAAGACAAGGACGCCGAGCTGAAGGCGGCCCTTGCCAAGGCGGCCGATCTGGAGAAGGCGCTCGAGGAGCGCGACCGCGCCATCGAGCGGGAGCGGCGTGGTACGTTGCTTGAGGCGCAGCACCTGGAAGAGTCCTTCTCCAGTAAGTGCTTTTTTCTTGTCGTTTGCCGGGTCGGGATTCGGCCTTTCTTCCTTGTTGTTCTTCTTCTAACTCGCTTCTTCCTTTGCGGTAGGGGCCTTCCCAGAGACGCAGCGGCAGGCGGAGGAAGCCGTCCGCTATCAGCGCGACCCGACCGGCGTCGTTGGGTCCGGGACGGAGCCGCGGGTGGCCTGCACCTTCCCAGAGATCATCGCCGCCGCTGAGGCCCGCGTGCAGGCCCTGGGAACGCAGTTGGGGCGGCTGTCCCAGGCCGGCACCGCAATGACGGCGGCCCTATGGCCGGACTCCGTCCAACCGAGGAGCTTCTCGCGCCTGGCGCGTTGGTTGGAGATGGGGTCGGACCGGCTTGGCGAGTGGCACGTCTCCGCCGCTCGTGCCGGTGCTGAGATGGCGCTCCGGTTCGCGCTGTCCTGGCATCCGGACCTGCAGCTAGACGCGTTGATGGGCCAGCGGGCCGGTTCGGAACAGCTCTTGCAGGATCAAGCCGGCCGGATCGCCTCCCGGGCCAGCTACATCGCCGAGTTCGCCTTCCACGACGAGTTCCATCCGGAGTGGACGGAAGACGGCGGGGTCGTGGACGGCGACGACTACGGCTTGCTCTTCCACGATCTGGAGGGGAGCTCGGAGGAGACGGGCGTCTACCATGACGCGGACGCCGAGGAGGGCACCGGCACCTCGCCGGACCCGGAGGCCGCGAGGGGAGAGCCGTCGATGTCGCGACGCGGCGCTGGAGATGCCTGAGACACTTTGTGTGAAATTTGTTAAATAGCAGGTCCACCCACCCACTGGGGGTTTTAGGGTGTAATGAACTCGGGCCATGGGCCTTTTCTTAAGTACTTGTGTAGATGTCGTGGGTGCTTTTGCTTTTTTTCCTTCCGTTTTTTGGACCGATTTCATGCGCTTTTCCTTTCTCAAACCTCCCCCCCCCCGCGAGTCAGACGGCCGAGGCTCCGGTCCGTGACAAGGAGTTCGGTTCTTTGAGAGGAGTGCGCAGGACTTGGGTCCCTCGAAACGTTGAGCGCGAGCGAAACACCCACTGGGCCGGCTGGCGGCAATCCGGCGAAGCCGGTTGGCGAGCAGCCGGTCGTGCGGGTGTTCATTTGATGAATGGCGTTCCGGGTTGATCTACCCGGCAACCTTTGGCTTAGTGTATGAAGCGTAAAGGAGCTTTGGCCCGTTGTGCTTGCCAGCCGACAGCCAAAGCTGGATCTGTGGCTTTAGGGCGAAGTGGGGGACCACGGCATCCTAACTTTATCAGGAATCACCAAGTAAGGCGGCGGGGTGGCGACCGAGCCGGCCAGCCCCGAGCCCCCCGGTCGAGCGAGTCGGACCGGTGGCCGGGTTCAGTGGTATAGTGATGCAAGAAAATAGGGACACAATAAATTGGTCGACAAAAGGCAGCCCCCGAGTCTCGTTCGGGGACCCCATAGTTTCATGCGTTTACAAAAGGCGATGATACATACGCTCGTGCGGCTAACTGTAAAATGGGCGGAGGAGTTCCGCGTTCCACGGCCGGGTCGTTTCTTCACCGGCGGTGTCCTTCTTGCGCTTCCTTGACTTGCGTGCGTCGATGAGGTAGTAGGCGTTGCGGTCGCGCAAGGCCCTGCTCACGATGAATGGTCCCTCCCATGGAGGGGACAGCTTGTGCTGGCCTGCCTGCTCTTGGACGAGTTGGAGGACGAGGTCGCCCTCGCGGAATGCGAGGGGCTTGATCTTCTTGCTGTGGTAGTGCCTCACGCCTTGCTGGTAGATGGCCGACCGACTGAGCGCCAGGAGGCGTGCTGCTTCGAGCAGGTCGACGCCATCTTCGCGGGCTTCTCTGGCTTCGGCTTCGGTGTACATTGCGACGCGCGGCGCGTCGAACTCAACATCGGTCGGGATGATGGCTTCGGCTTCGTAGACGAGGAAGAACGGGGTGAACCCGGTCGACCGATTCGGCGTGGTGCGTAGACTCCAGAGAATGGCTGGCAACTCGTCAAGCCAGCTGCCGGGTGAGCGGATGAGCGGCTCGACGAGTCGCGGCTTGACGCTGGACAGGATGAGTCCATTGGCCCGCTCGACCTGCCCGTTGGACCGCGGATGCGCAACGGAGGCCAGGTCGAGGCGGATGCCGGAGACGGAGCAGTATTGCTCGAGCGCGCCGTTCACGAAGTTGGTGCAGTTGTCGGTGATGATGCTGTTCGGCATGCCGTAGCGTACCGCTATGTCCTTGATGAACCGGACAGCTGTTGGCCCGTCCAGTTTCTTGATTGGTCTTGCCTCGATCCATTTGGTGAACTTGTCCACTGCCACCAGCAAGTGCGTCATGCCGCCTCGGGTGGTTTTGAAGGGTCCCACCATCACTACAAAAAAATACACTTCCGTGATGATACATGTTTGTCACAGTAGGTCGCGTTTTTTGTCATGCATGTACATCTATGACAAATTTATGACAGAATCAAGATAGTCATACCTGTGCTGTCGTAGAAGTGTTCCATGACATTACCAAAATTATCATCACGGAAGTGTCCACTTCCATGACGATAAATCGCGCGTCACAGAAGTGCTTTCGTCAAGGGTGACCGACACGTGGCATCCACCGTAACAGAACGCCGTTAAGCTATCGGGTCGGGTTTTGGATCCGATAACCCGTTAACAGCCCCGACCAATGGGGATTTTCCACGTGTAAAATCATTATTGGCTGGAGGAAACACGTGTCGGCTCATCGCTGGGACAGATGTCATCCACTCATTGGACAGAAGGAGCCTATGATACGTCGACACGTGGCACGGCCCAATAGAGGCCCATTCTTGTGAAAAGGCCGACCCATTTGACTAGGTCAAAAGGTGGCGGTCGGCCCATGGAAAGCCCGTTAACGGCCTGTTCGCATATAGCCCATTTACAGCCCGCTAACCCAAGGCCCGTTACGCCCTATTCGAATTAGGCCCAGTAGCGTCATCTGGGCCATCCAATATGATTCCAGCCCGTTTTCACTTCTGGCCCATGTATGGCCCATGACGTCTTTCGGCCCATATGAGACCCTATGTAACTCTTGGCCTATTAACGGCCCGTGGTGAAACTGGCTCGTAAAGAACAGTGTATCACTTTATACCCATTAACGGCCCGTTATTCCACTGGGCCGTTTCTAGCCCATGTTATCTTTCGGCATTCTCAGAGCCCATTTATTCTTGGGCTATTTTCCAGCATTCGTTTACTTACGACCCATTACTGTCATTTTCTGCTTGTGGGCCAAATTCAGCCCGTGGTTACAGTCGGCCCGTTTGTGGTCCGTTAATACGTTGGGCCGTTTTCATAGCGTCATCAAGTACGGCCTATTAACGATGGCCCGTTATGGTCGGCCCATGAATGGACGATTCCAACTCTAGCCCGTTTACGGCCAGAATGCGGTCTGTTTGGCCCATGTTTGGCCAATCGATCATACGACCCGTATAAGGCCCATTGATGATACGGCCCATAGAAGGCCCACTATTTCTACGGCCCGTAGAAGGCCCACTGTTTCTACGGCCCGTAGAAGGCCCACTGTTTCTACGGCCCGTAGGAGGCCAGTGTCACTACAGTAAATATTAGCCCATGGTTATTGTGGCCTAGTTTTAAAAAATAGGTTATTGCAGCCACTAGCAAACCACAGAAAAAGAACTGCACTGACTACAAGCAAACAAATAAACAAGACAACAAGGAAATAAATAAGCAAGCAACTTACACTAGGCTATCACGGCTATTACACATATTACATCCACTGGGCATCAAAGTTCGCCACCAGTGCAAATATAGGGAACACAACAGCATATAAACGCCGCAGCAAAACAAGTCCAGAACTGAAACCACTTCAGAAGAGCTCAAGAAACAATATCCTGGGTACCCATAATGCTGGCAAGATGCTTAGCAAGCTTATTAACTTTCTCTTGTTTGGCGCTTATGTCCTCCAGCGCTTGCTGTTGCGCCAGAAAGTATGCATCTGAATTCCGCAGGGACTTCCTTAGTCCTTCGGCTTCCTGTCGCATAACATCTGATCAATGTCTTTCAACTTGAAGTTGAGACTCAAGAAGCCGAACTGATTCAGGCAACGAGTTCGAAGAGCTGGTGCCAGCAGTGGTAGCCAGTAACTCGAACACTGCATCAAGACAGGACTTTGGGGTTGTCTCAGTGTCTTCAATATAGTTTTTATCAGATTTCTTGGAGACCAACAGGGATGTCTCACTATCTTGAACCTTATCTGCATTACTTCCTTTACCATTGCATAACAGGGTACTCTTCTCCAATATTTTATCCGCGTTCTAAAAGAGAAACAAACAAACACATCCCAGGTTTACAATGTAGTATATGAAACTCATTTTGGTAAACCAGTTCAGTAGTAAGGTGGACAGGATAATAGCATGAAACAAACATATACCTATGTAGTATGGTCACTGTATGGTCTATATCATTCTAGTTTATGTTGCCAAATCAAGATAGATACAGTTCAAATCATATCTATTTAAGACAAAGCAGCATAGACAGAATATAAGTGTGGGAAACTACACAGCAATAACAACACTTGTAATGTGCATGGCATGAGAACATAACTGTTTATTGAATTGAAACTGAAATCAACATAGAGCAAGTTACAACAGCAAACAACCAAACACGTTGAAGAAACAGGTTTAAAACATACCTGTTGCGCCATTGGAGTTTCAATTGCATCCTTCAAGTTTGAAATTAGTTGGTATCAGTAAATACAGTGATGCAAGAGCAAAGTAGTATGAACCATAGCTACGGAACCTGACCTGAGAACAATTCTTCTTCTGCTTTAAGCGTTGACTTCGGGTTCGGAGTGGTGGTCCTCGTGATTTGGGCACTGCAGTTGCCTTACTAACTGCTCGTGTTTGGGTGCTCTGTGGTGGAGATGGTGCTGTGTCAACGGGAACTGGGTGTCTATCTGCTGGGGTTGGGGTTAGAAGGGGTGTAGCTGGTTCTCTGTCCAACTGGGTAGGAGTACAATCTGCATGAGTGTGGGTTATGTGTGGTGGGGCTGGTTCTTGGGCAAGTACAACCGAGGTTCTATCTGCATCGACAGGTAGCACGATCTTTTCTGAAGACCGTGTTTTTACTCCCACAGATACTGCCATCACTCCCTCCAATTGAAATGGCTGATAAACAAGAAAAGTAATTGAATGTACAGACATTGTAATATAGACAGGTGCAATGGATAGCAGGGAAGAAAACAGGGCATGAAATAATTCACATTTATGTTGTCTAAGCAAACAGAATAGTAGGACATAATTTCACATATATGATGGCTAATTAAACAGGATAGCATGACACAATTTCACATGTATGATGGCTAACTAAACAGGATAGAATGACATACTTCAAAATATGATGACTATGTAAACAGGATGACATGATATAACTATACGATGTGTCTATTAAAGTGGTTGGCATGCCATAAATCACAAACATGCCGTCGATGGAAACATGATGGCATGATATAATTCACGGATAGAATGACATAATTTGAAATATGATGACTATGTAAACAGGATGAGATGATATAACTATATTATGTCTTTAGAAAATGGGTTGGCATGCCATAATTGAGATACATGCTGTCTATGTAAACATCATGGCATGACATAATTCAAATATATGATTTATATACTAAGGAAGTGAGCAGAGGGCAATCGCATATATGATGTGTCAACTAAGGAGATGGCATTCAATATTGTGTATATGATGTAAAAACTAAGCATTGCAATACAACATATGCATTATATGAGTAATATAACCCTGCCAAGTTTGAGCATACACCTCAGGGGGGTAATAGGATTGGTCATCTGCCTCTGAATCCTCCTCTGAAGAGCTATCTGTAACCAGCAAGATATCTGCTTCAGCAGGTAGCATTGTGTGCTCTGAAGACCTTGTTTTCACTCCAGATTTCTCCATCACCAATTCAAATGGCTGATGCACAGGAAGAGCAGTTGAATATACAAACATTGTCGACAAAAGCAATGAGAAATACAAAAAAGGACGACATGATATAATTCACATATATGACGCTTGCCTAAACAGCATGCATTGCATAATTCACATACATAATGCCTTGCAACAAGATAACATTGCATAATTCACATATATAATGTCTTGCAACAAGATGGCATTGCATAATTCACATATATGGTAATTATACACTAAACAGGTGGCATTCACACAATGCATGTCTAAACTAAGCAAATGACATAGCAATGCAAGATACCATACGCACGATATGAGCAACATAACCCTGCCAATTTAGGGCATGCACCTCGGGGGGGGGGGAATATGACTGGTCATCTGTCTCTGAATCCTCCTCTGAGGAGCTATCGGTAACCAGCAAGACATGCGCTTCGTCGATAGCATTGTCTGCTCTGAAGACCTTGTTTCCACTCCAGATTTTTCCATGACCGTGCCGAATGGCTGATGCACAGGAAGAGTAATTGAATGTACTAAAATTGTTGTCAAATTTAACACGTAATAAAAAAATGATGGCATGATATAATTCACATATAAGATGACTGGCTAACCAGGGTGACATTGCAAAATTCACATATATGATGCCTGGCTAGACAAGATGGCATTGCATGATTCACATATACGATAAAGAAACTAAACAGATGGCATTGACACAAAGCATGTCTCAACTAAGCAGATGACATCTTTAATGTATACAGTAAGCAATGCAAGGCACCATATGCATGATATTACCAACATCAGCATGCCAAGTTAGAGCGAAGACCTCATGGGGTAAGTAGGAGTGGTCTTCTCCTTCTGAATCCCCCTCAGAACAGTTATCTTCCTCTTGATTACAATCCGAAATGGGTGGAGGGGGTGCTGCCTTTGCGCCCACCATGTAACGACGTCTGCATGAAATTTTATTGCCACGCAAGGCTCGTCTCTTTTGCTCTACATGATCAGTTCCATTGTGTACAATAACTGGCATGCATAGGAATAAAACATAGTGAGATTATGTAAGGAGTGCATGCACAAATCCAGAGTGATGGTAGCAAACTGTGGATAGACCCAAAACCAATGATAGCAGGCAGATAATAGCTTTAGTTAAAAAATACAGATAATGGCTCCTTTAATGTTTGTTTGCACCCAACATGAAACTCATAGTAGACACCGGAGATTAACCAGATAGTAGACAGATAGTACTGATTGCTGCCCCAATATGTACACCACAACCATTTAAAAACTCAAGTTTCAGCATTAGTTTGGACCTGACTCGGAGTCTTATAGGTGAACACGACGATAATGTAGCATGTCATCATATTAAGCGACGCATAACGTAAGCAGACACGGAAGAGTGCGGCCTCTCTTGCGGACCCGTGTAGTCCTCAAGGTCATCTGCTCAGTTGATGATGGTAATGCAGTTGTCGTGGCTGCCGGTGGCGGGGAAGAAGATCTGAGGCGGCGAAAGACAGTCTGGAAAGCGGATCCCTGCTGTGGTGAACCCTTGCGTCGTTGGAGCAGCTGAGCTGGGGTGGAACACAGCGCCGCAGGAGCAGGACAAACCACAGAAGGTTTTCTTTGACACATATCTGTAACAGAAGTAGTTGAGGAAGGGCTTGTTTGAATTTGAGGATTCTAACAATACAGGGATAGTAAATAGACATGAATAGGATAGGAATGCACGTGCAAAACAGAGAATTTAAAAACACAGGATTTTTGCCAATCTGGGCGTTTGATTCACAACAATTGGAAGATCACAGGATGCAAAAAAGCATGGTGAGATTAAGTCAAACCACAAGAAAATGTACAGTTATAATGCTATTATGCTACTATCTCTTAGTCTTGTGCTTGATGAATAGGAATATGAAAAGGAGGAGAAGTGGAAATTAGAATTCCTACGGTTTTTGTTTCAAGGAGACACTAAAGGAACAAATCCTACAGTTTTCCTTTGCTCCATTCCTTTGCACCAAATTCATGAAAAGTAGTACCATAGGAAACTTTCCAATTCCGATGTTTTTCATTCACTTTTCCTTTCAAGCACTGGCGATTCTAGTAGGCAGGCTTGAGCAAGGAAAATCCTACACTAAAAAATGTTTTTGTGCTACTTCTATTACTTTGGACCCAGGCCACTGCCATACTGGCTCAACTCCCAGGCCCATCGACAAATGCACAGCTCAAACGCGCAGAGATAAATAATGATGGTATTCAAGAGAGTCCATCATGGATAGCTAAGTTGCCTGGTACCTCACTGATTGTCATATAGTAGGATAAAATAATCGTATTTCCCGTTACTACGAGTGCTCAGTGGACAATATATATAACATGTAGACTAAAAGAGAGATGCAACAAGTGTACAACCTCTTTGGCGAAGCCATGTCGATCTCAGCGTGATTGGGTTGGCCGGTGAGGATGCTCCGACTGACTTGGCTGTCGGAGGAGGGAAAGAAGATCTTAGGCATCTGGAGATGGAGCCCGAGGTACTGCTCCACTGTGATGGAGGGTTTCGTCGTTGGAGCAGCTCCGGTGAGTTGTACGACGCCGAGGCTGAAGCAGGACAAGAGAGACAACGAACAACGTTAACCTGAGTGGAATTCTAATAGCATCTCCAATACATGATGTAAAATACATAACCACAAAGTGCTAGCTGTAAAATACATCAGCCGCTCATCTCTGAACTTAGCTGTCGAAACTGAATTTAACTGTCGAAACTGAACTTAACTGTCGAAACAGAACTTAACCGTCGAAACTGAATTTTGTTGTCGAAACTGAACGCACTAGCAAAGTGAGGCTACACGTCGGTCGACTGACTTTTTCATCTCTGGCCAGTCGATTTTGCAGCCATTGGATACGAAATCAAGGGCCTGCGGTTCATCTTCAACCTCCACCCCCCTGAGCCGCCAGCCACCACCGGCCAAACATCAGGCCCCCGTCGCCCGCGGCCGGCGGTGCGCCACCCCGCCTGCCCCGAAAACACTCCCCACCGCCGGTCCGCCGCCGCCCCGGCCGTCCCTCTAGGCCCGCCGAGCTTTTTCTCCGGCGATCCCCACGCCACCGCCCCGCCACCGTTGGTGACCACCGCCCCCATCCTGAACCCTAAGATAGATAGTGGGGTACCTCTCCGGCGAGCCCCCCTCCCACTGCGGCTGGTTCTTCCTTCACCCCGGCGAGCCCCCCCACCCCCTGAAAATCGACTGACCCAAAAGTCGATTCAGTCGACTGAAGTGTAGCTAAATCGGAGCAGCATCGCAAGCAAGAGAAAGAGAGAGAGCAGCAGCGCGAGCAAGAGCAATAGCAAGAGCAGACCAGGTAGGGGACCGAGAGCAAGGGCAGAGCAGCAGCGCGAGCGAGAGCTAAAGCAGCAGTAGCTCCTACTGACGTGGACGTCGCCGCCGAGGGAGCGACGCCGCCGTGGATGGAGCCGCGCCGTGTCGGCTCGGGACCGAGCGCCGGCAGCACCGTGAGATCGAATCAAGAAGAAAATGCGGCGATTAGTGTACAACCTCTTTGGTGGCGCCGATTAGGCCGCAGCTTCATCCGAGGAAACAGTGATGATGATGCTCTTCCGGTGGTGCAGGTGAAGACGACTGTAACACCCCGCATGTAACTTGCCATATTTGTAACTCCGACTTTTGCCATTTCCGGCTATGTGTTATGATATTCCCTTCGTGGTCGGGTTTTGTCTTTCGTTTTGCATTTTGTCATGTCATGCATTTTCATATCATGTCATCATGTGCATTGCATTTGCATACGTGTTCGTCTCATGCATCCGAGCATTTTCCCCGTTGTCCGTTTTGCAATCCGGCGCTCCTATCTCCTCCGGTGCACCCCTCTTGTTTTCTTTCATGAGCGGGTGTCAAACTTTCTCGGAATGGACCGAGGCTTGTCAAGTGGCCTTAATATACCACCCGGAGACCACCGGTCAAGTTTCCTTCCATTTGGAGGTCGTTTGGTACTCCAACGGTTAACCGGGCATCCGCAATGTCCTTTTGAGTGTCCAGCAAACCCCCCCTCAAAACCAGCCCAAAACCCAACAAACTCTCTTCCATGCTCTAGGTCGTTCGATCACGATCGTGTGAGCGAAAACCGCACCTCATTTGGAGCCTCCTAGCTCCCTCTACCTATTTATATGTGAGACCCCCGAAAAACGAATCGCAGTCCAAACCCTACCTTCTTCCACCTCGCGCCCGGACGAAATTCCCCGCCGCCGGACGTGTCCGCGCCGCCGTCCCCGGCGAATCCCGTCGCGCCACCTGTCCC
>NC_057811.1:59682591-59692350 GCF_018294505.1 Triticum aestivum
CGCCACCGCCGCCTCGCCCGCCGTGCCTCCCGCCAGCCACCGGCGCCGCCGCCCCTCCGGCCTCCTCCTCCTGCGCCGGCCCCGCCGTCCTCTCCTCCCTCCGGCCGCCGCCCCGCCTCGCCTTCCTCTCCATCGTCGCCGGCGGGCAGGGCCCGAGCCCGAGCTCTCTCCCATCGCCTGAGATCCCGATCCGCCCTGTAGCGTTGACTTTTCCCCGTCCCCCTTTTTCTAAGTCATTGATATCTTACAGCATATTGCCATGTTCATCAGTGCATAACGTCTTGCATGTAGCTCCGATTCGCGCGTGTAATATGTCAGATTGTTCGTCTCGTGATGCTATACATTTTGTTCAATTTCACCATGTTCATTAGATGTCATCTTGGTGCCCAAATCTCTGTTGCAAGAGGGCTAATTGCTGTTATCTGCTGGTTCTTATCAGAACTTGGAGAATTGTCATTTTTGTATCATTTAGTCTCTGCATCTTATGGGCATGAGCTCTACATGTGTTTTGTTGTATGCCATGCCATATTTCCAAGGGTGTATGCCATGTATTCTTGTGATCTCTGTGGTGACTAGCACAAGCATGCAAAGTAGGCTCCGTAATGTTTCTGATTTCAGGGACGATGATTTCTAAGTCCTTGTCTGCTGTTATTTTGTTGCCATGTAAACTTGATGCTACAGAGAGATCCATGCATATTTTGGAGATGTTCAGTAAGGATGTTTTGTAGCTGTAGTTGTAATGGATCCATTCCTTCCCTTTTTTGCAATTATGGAGTGCCATAGAATGACTCAATCTTGCTCTACTTTTGCTATAAAATATTTCTGACAGATTCTTAACATGATATGCAATCTTGCCAAGCTTATTGTAGTTGATCCATACATACTATGCTTTTGTTCTTGCCATGGATAGCTTCATACACATGCCATCTTGCTGTAGGTATGCTTGTTTTGTCATGAATTTCTTTGTGGTGAGTGCATCAAGCTCACAAAGAGGCCTACATATTATTGTTTCTGCCATGCTCTGTTTTCTGCTAAGTCTGAAACCTGTTAACGAAACTTGCTATGTTTACATGCTTGCGATCATATCTTCTGGTCTTTTTTGGTTATGGTCAGTAAGGGACTTTTGTCACATGCATCTAGTAGAATACTTCCATGTCTTGTTTTGCTATGATAAGTTCCTGTAGCATGTTGATTTCGTGCTCTGAACATTGCTACCTGATGCTGTTTTCTGCCATGTCCAGTAATTTCACCAAGTCTTTAAACCTGTTATCTTTTGCACTTTTGCCATGCTTGTTTGAGCTTGATATGTTGTTAACTAGCCGTAGCTCAGTGTTCATCTTATGTCAAGCATCTCCTGTAGATTACTTCCATATGCTTTGTTGCTATGTTGGAGCGCTGTAGCATTGTTGCTTGTTGCATTTTAAGTGCTATCATGCTGTTAATCGCAGATTCGTGTCATTCTTGTTTTGCTTGCCATTTGCAAACCGTGCATCCGTTTCCGGTGATCTTTATATCGATTTCGACCAAAATCATCTCATCTTTCCAGTGGCATGCTTGGTTTGACAAGTTAATGCCATGTTCATCATTTTCCTTCCGGAGCACGCATATGCATCGCATATCATATCTTGCATATCATACATGTTTTGTATCATGTTGCTTGTGCATTTCTCGTGGTTGATTGTGGTTCCGTTTGTTTGTGTTCTTGTCTTGGGTAGAGCCGGGAGACGAGTTCGTGAATGAAGAACCTGTTGAGTACGCTTACGAGGATCTAGCTCTCGACAACTGTGAGAACCTTGCAGGCAAGATGACCACCCCTCGAAATCACTTCTATCTTTGCTTTGCTAGTTGTTCGCTCTAATGCCATGCTATGCTACCTATCCTTTGCTATATCATGTCTCCATTTTGCCATGTCAGCCTCTAACCATCTTTTCCTAGCAAACCGTTGTTTGGCTAAGTTACCGCTTTTGCTCAGCCCCTCTTATAGCGTTGCTAGTTGCAGGTGAAGTTGAAGTTGGTTCCATGTCGGAACATGGATATGTTGGGATATCACAATATCTCTTATTTAATTAATGCATCTATATATATTCGGTAAAGGGTGGAAGGCTCGGCCTTATGCCTGGTGTTTTGTTCCACTCTTGCCGCCCTAGTTTCTGTTATACCGGTATTATGTTCCTTGAGTTTGCGTTCCTTACGCAGTCGGGTGATTAATGGGACCCCCTTGACAGTTCGCCTTGAATAAAACTCCTCCAACAAGGCCCAACCTTGGTTTTACCATTTGCCACCTAAGCCTTTTCCCCCGGGTTTTCGCGAGCCCGAGGGTCATCTTATTTTAACCCCCCAGGCCAGTGCTCCTTCGAGTGTTGGTCCGAACTGAGTATACTGCGGGGCCCCCTCCTGGAAACTCGAGGTCTGGTTTTACTCGTAGAATGTCTCATCTGGTGTGCCCTGAGAACGAGATATGTGCAGCTCCTATTGGGATTGGTCGGCGCATCGGGCGGCTTTGCTGGTCTTGTTTTATCATTGTCGAAATGTCTTGTAAACCGGGATTCCGAGACTGATCGGGTCTTTCCCGGAGAAGGTTTATCCTTCGTTGACCGTGAGAGCTTATGATGGGCTAAGTTGGGACACCCCTGCAGGGTATTATCTTTCAAAAGCCGTGCCCACGGTTATGAGGCAGATGGGAATTTGTTAATGTCCGGTTGTAGAGAACTTGTCACTTGACCCAACTAAATACATCAACTGCGTGTGTAGCCGTGATGGTCTCTTCTCGGCGGAGTCCGGGAAGTGAACACGGTTTGAGTTATGTATGACGTAAGTAGGAGTTCAGGATCACTTCTTGGTCATTGCTAGATGACGACCGTTCCGTTGCTTCTCTTCTCGCTCTCTTTTGCGCAAGTTAGCCACCATATATGCTTATTGCCGCTGCAGCTCCACCTCATTACACCTTCCTTTCCTATAAGCTTAAATAGTCTTGATCTCGCGGGTGTGAGATTGCTGAGTCCTCGTGACTCACAGATTCTAGCAAAACAGTTGCAGGTGCCGACGATGCCAGTGCAGATGATGGGGTCGATCTCAAGTGGGAGTTCGACGAGGAACGTGGTCGTTACTATGTGTCTTTTCCTGATGATCAGTGGTGGAGCCCAGTTGGGACAATCGGGGATCTAGCATTTGGGGTTGTCTTATTTTCATCTGGATTTTGACCGTAGTCGGTCTATATGTTTGTATTTTGGATGATGTATGAATAATATTTATGTATTGTGTGAAGTGGCGATTGTAAGCCAACTCTTTATCCCATTCTTGTTCATTACATGGGATTGTGTGAAGATGACCCTTCTTGCGACAAAACCACTATGCGGTTATGCCTATAAGTCGTGCCTCGACACGTGGGAGATATAGCCGCATCGTGGGCGTTACAAGTTGGTAATCAGAGCCATCCCCGACTTAGGAGCCCCCTGCTTGATCGAATCGCTGGCGTTGTTGAGTCTAGAACAAAAATATTTTGAGTCTTAGGATTATATATATCGGAGAGTAGGATTCTTTTTACTCCCCAGTCCCTTCGTCGCCCTGGTGAGGTCTCCTGACGTAGAAGTTTTGACTATTCTCTCCTCAAATTTCACTAAATTTTTTTTAGGATCACGCGGGTATCTTGGAATCGTTCCAATGGTTTTGTGACGAGAACATTGTTCTTGGTGCCTCCTGACATTTAGGGGTATTGGCAGTGTCCCGGGGAGTTGAGCTCCGAGGTGTTGTCGTCACAATTTTATCATTGCAGTTCTGGAATACCTGACTTTCGCCGACATCAAAATCTCTTTTATGCAGTTGTTGGTGAGATCACCTCGACGCCACCCAGTACTGGGGCGGGAGTTCGGGAGTATTGCCATAACTTGTATAACGGATGTTTTTTGAAGGTTGAGGTAAACGATTTCCGAAGGTTTCTTGGTTATGTGTTGACGGATGGATACAGCTGGATCTAGGGATTGCTAGTTTGGGTGATATATTTTGTGTCCCCTGTATCCCGAACACCAGATTGCATAACCAGAAAGTTTCGGGAGTTTATAAGTGGGAATTCAAGCAGCCTTAGGATATCTTTCCGACAGACGCATGATATGAGATTGGGGTTCGACGTCTAGTGGTCCGCCTGTACACGGTTGGTTTTACAGTGGTCTCGTAGTGTCTTAAAGAGTCAATGGCTATGCCGACTCGGGGACGCTTCGTATGTCATGTGCACAGCCTTGTACATGATGGTGCTGTACGATTGAGCCCGTGTGGGCCCCACCACGAAAACTTCGGACGAAATCACTATCATATGTTTGTTCCGGCTTATTCTGCAAGCCAATACTTTGTTTTGTTTTGATTTGTGGTATTCGAGTTGCTTCGAAGTCATATGTTGATTCCATATCTTTTCTAAGTGGCTTCTCAACATATGGAAGTGTGATGATTTACTATGGAATTCATTCGTTCATCTTCGTTCGAATGTTTATTGTGAAGACTATATGTTGCAATTTCTATCCGTTGATTCTACTTATCTATTTGTATATCAAGATGCTAACGGATGTCACCCTCTTCAGGATGGCTCCGCCAACGCGTCAGAATCCGGATCGCAATGAAGGGAGTCAAGCGAACCCTCCGCCACCACCTCCACCTCCGGAGGCATGGCAAGCTATCATGGCAGCCACCAACGCCAATGCTCAGATGATTCTGCAACTCTTGCAAGAACGTACTCAAGGGAAAGGCAATCAAGGCAATCAAGGTCAAGGCAACAATCAGTTTCACTTCGCTACACTCAACCAGTTTCTCGCAAATCAG
The DNA here is from genome assembly GCF_018294505.1 of Triticum aestivum. Taxonomy (NCBI): domain Eukaryota; kingdom Viridiplantae; phylum Streptophyta; class Magnoliopsida; order Poales; family Poaceae; genus Triticum; species Triticum aestivum. Next base: position 59,687,398 of record NC_057811.1, read on the forward strand.
CCCAAGTCTTTCAGCTACTGTGCCGAGGCCACGGATGCCGATGATTGGCTCGTGGACATCAACAAGCATTTTGAATGTAGCAATGTCAGGCCTGAGGACTATGTCAAGTTCTCTTCTTTTCAGCTCAAGGACCAAGCTGCTGATTGGTTTCAGCAATACAAAGATTCCAGAGGAGGTCGTGTGATCACTTGGACTGACTTCTGTCGGGACTTCAAAGCGCACCACATTCCACAAAGTGTTGTTCAGAGCAAGCGTGAGGAGTTCCGCAATCTCAAGCAAGGCAACATGTCTGTGTATCAATACAACATCGAGTTTCAGAAACTTGCTCGCTTCGCTAAACAAGACGTTCTTGATGAGAAGAGCATGATCTATCACTTCAGAGGTGGCCTTAAAGAGGATCTGCAGTTAGCTCTCATTCTTGTTGAGCCTACTCAGTTTGATCAATTCTATAATATGGCACTGAAGCAAGAGGCTGCTCAGCTCAAGTGTGAGGCTTCTAAGAAAAGAGTCAGAGACGCAGTTCAGTCTTCTTATTCCTCACTTGTGACAGCTAAGCAACAGAAGTTCTGGTTGCCTCCTCCTCCTCCATTTCGTCAGATTTACCAGCAGAAGAACAAAGGTGGCCATGGTTCTTCCAACTCTTCCAACTCTGGCTATCAGAACAAGTCTCAGAATCAAGCTCCAAAGTCCAATGCTCCTTATCACTGTCCACTCTCAGAGGTGACTTGCAACAAATGTCAGCAGAAAGGTCACTATGCTAACAAGTGCTTCAACCAAAGGCGTCTGCCTCCTCCTCCTCCTGTCAGATCTTCCAGCAATGCAGTGGTCAAGCATAATCCAAAGTCTGCAAAGGTGAACATGATGAATGCAGCTCAAGCAGAGGAATCGACTGATGTGATAATGGGTAATCTTCCTGTTAATGATATTCCTGCAAAAGTTCTTTTTTATACTGGTGCATCGCATTCTTTCTTGTCATACCCTTTTGCATCGAAGCACAATGTTGACACAGAGATTTTGTCCAAAGTTATGCAAGTTGTTTCTCCGGGAAAGCTTTTGTCTTCTAGTTTGGTTGCTCCCGATGTTTCCATCAAGATGGGCGACTATGAATTTCTGTCTTCTCAAGTTGTTCTTGGTGACTCGGATATTGATCTAATTCTCGGGATGGACTGGCTTTCTAAGCACAAGGCTCAACTCGATTGTGCTGCCAGGGAAATTCAATTGACACACTCTTCTGAGGATGTGATTATTTTTGCCGCTCGTGATGAAACCATTCGGTTTTTCTCTCTCAATGAGAAGGGCGAATTGAATGCCATCTCTCAAATTCCAGTCGTTTGTGAGTATCAAGATATCTTTCCAGAAGAGCTTCCGGGTATGCCTCCTCATCGGCCAGTTGATTTCGTTATCGAACTAGAGCCTGGCACTGAACCCGTTTGCAAGCGTCCATACAAGCTTGGACCCAATGAGCTGAAGGAATTGAAGAAACAGCTCGATGAACAAGCGCGTCTGGGTTTAGTCAGACCGAGTTCTTCTCCATGGGGTTGTGGTGTTCTTTTTGTCAAGAAGAAGGATAGCACGGACCGACTTTGTGTCGACTACCGTCCATTGAACAAGAAGACAATCAAGAACAAGTATCCACTTCCCAACATCAATGAGCTATTTGAGCAACTCAAAGGTGCTAAAGTTTTATCCAAGCTTGACCTTCGTATGGGTTATTATCAGATTCGCATTCGTGAAGAAGATATTCCCAAGACAGCATTCAGAACAAGCTTTGGTTCTTATGAATATACTGTCGTGTCTTTCGCCCTCGTCAATGCTCCTCCAGTGTTTTCTCGGATGATGAATTACATCTTCAACCCCTATACCAATGAATTCGTTCTGGTGTATCTCGATGATATCTTGGTCTTCTCCAAGAATAAGCAGGATCATGCCAAACATTTGCGATTGGTGCTCGACAAGCTCAGAGAGTATCAATTCTATGCGAAGTTCTCCAAATGTGAGTTTTGGCTTGATGAAGTTCTTTTCCATGGTCACATCATCTCTGCCAAGGGCATCGCTGTTAACCCCGAGAAGGTGTCCGCAATTGTGAATTGGGAACCCCCTCAGAATGTTAAGCAGCTCCGCAGTTTTCTTGGTCTTGCAAGCTATTGCCGAAGATTCGTTGAGAATTTCTCCAAGATTGCAAAGCCTCTTTCCAACCTCCTCCAGAAGCATGTGAAGTATGTCTGGTCTCCTGAGTGTGACGTTGCTTTCAACACTCTCAAAGTGAAACTCGTCACCGCTCCTGTCTTAACTCCTCCTGATGAATCCAAGCCGTTTGAAGTTTTCTGTGATGCTTCTCTCCAAGGTCTCGGTGCTGTGTTAATGCAAGAGAAGAAAGTTGTGGCCTATACCTCTCGTCAGTTGAAGCCCAACGAGAAGAACTACTCCACTCACGATCTTGAGTTGGCGGCAGTTGTCCATGCATTAATAACGTGGAGACATCTCTTGTTGGGAAGACAAGTGGACATTTTCACCGATCACAAGAGTCTCAAGTATATCTTCACTCAACCCAACCTCAACCTCAGGCAGACTCGATGGGTCGAAATGATTCAAGAGTACAATCCGAGTATCGAATATACTCTAGGCAAGGCAAATGTCATTGCAGATGCTTTAAGCAGGAAGGCTTATTGCAACAGCTTAATTCTCAAGCCTTTCCAACCGGATCTTTGTGAAGCTTTCCGCAAGCTGAATCTCCAAGTTGTTCCTCAAGGCTTTCTTGCCAACCTCATAGTCTCTCCTACTTTGGAAGATCAAATTCGTGAGGCACAACTCCTTGATGCCATGGTGAAGAAGGTGAAACGTGGTATCGACAAGGGTCTTTCCAAATACAAGTGCTATCGCATTGATGACAGAGACACTTTATTCTTCGAGGACCGGATTGTGGTTCCTAAAGGTGATCTACGGAAAGTCATAATGAACGAGGCGCACAATTCTCTCCTTTCCATTCATCCTGGAAGTATGAAGATGTATCATGACCTCAAGCAGTTGTATTGGTGGACTCGAATGAAGCGAGAAATTGCTCAATTCGTGAATGAATGTGATGTCTGTCGAAGAGTGAAAGCAGAACACCAACGACCAGCTGGTCTCCTCCAACCTCTTGCTATCCCGGAATGGAAGTTTGATCATATCGAAATGGACTTCGTGACGGGTTTTCCAAAGTCCAAGCGTGGAAATGATGCTATCTTCGTTGTCATCGACAAGCTTTCTAAAGTGGCTCATTTCCTTCCTATCAAAGAATCCATCACAGCAGCTCAGCTGGCAGAGATTTACACCTCCAGAATTGTCTCTTTGCACGGCATTCCACAATTGATTTCTTCAGATCGTGGAAGCATCTTCACCTCTAAGTTCTGGGACTCCTTCCAGAAGGCCATGGGCACAAACATTCGCTTCAGCACAGCTTTCCATCCTCAAACTAGTGGCGAAGTCGAGCGATTCAATCAAATTCTTGAAGATATGCTCAGGGCTTGTGTCATTTCCTTTAGCATGAAATGGGAAGATTGCCTTCCATATGCTGAATTCTCCTACAACAACAGCTTTCAAGCAAGTTCGGGCAAGGCCCCATTCGAGATTCTCTATGGCAAAAAGTGCCGTACTCCTCTCAATTGGTCAGAGACTGGTGAACGCCAACTTCTTGGCAATGACTTAATCACTGAAGCTGAAGAAATGTGTAAAGTCATCCGTGATAATCTCAAAGCCGCGCAATCGCGCCAGAAGAGTTACTATGATAGTAAGCATCATGATTTGGCTTTCGAGATCGGTGACCATGTCTACCTCCGCGTCTCTCCAATGAAAGGCACTCGTCGCTTCGGTATCAAAGGGAAGCTTGCCCCTAGATACGTGGGTCCTTTCAAGATCACTGGCAAAAGAGGCGACCTCGCCTATCAACTTGAACTTCCTTCCAACTTCGCAAACGTGCACGATGTGTTCCACGTGTCACAGCTCCGCAAGTGCTTCAAGACGCCTGAGCGCACTATCAACTTCGAAGAGATTGACCTCCAAGAAGATTTGTCTTATCATGAGCACCCCGTTGCTATTCTTGAAGAAACTGAGCGCAAGACATGCAACAAGTCAATCAAATTCCTGAAAGTGAAGTGGTCGCACCATTCCGACCGGGAAGCCACCTGGGAACGCGAGGAACATCTCCGTTCCGAATATCCGGAGTTCTTTCAGTCCTAGATCTCGGGGCGAGATCCTCTCGTAGTGGTGGAGTGTTGTAACACCCCGCATGTAACTTGCCATATTTGTAACTCCGACTCTTGCCATTTCCCGCTATGTGTTATGATATTCCCTCCGTGGTCGGGTTTTGTCCTTCGTTTTGCATTTTGTCATGTCATGCATTTTCATATCATGTCATCATGTGCATTGCATTTGCACACATGTTCTTCTCATGCATCCGAGCATTTTCCCCGTTGTCCGTTTTGCAATCCGGCGCTCCTATCTCCTCCGGTGCACCCCTCTTGTTTTCTTTCGTGAGCGGGTGTCAAACTTTCTCGGAATGGACCGAGGCTTGTCAAGTGGCCTTAATATACCACCCGGAGACCACCGGTCAAGTTTCGTTCCATTTGGAGGTCGTTTGGTACTCCAACGGTTAACCGGGCATCCGCAATGTCCTTTTGAGTGTCTAGCAAAAACCCCCCTCAAAACCAGCCCAAAACCCACCAAACTCTCTTCCATGCTCTAGGACGTTCGATCACGATCGTGTGGGCGAAAACCGCACCTCATTTGGAGCGTCCTAGCTCCCTCTACCTATTTATATGAGAGACACCCGAAAAACGAATCGCAGTCCAAACCCTACCTTCTTCCACCTCGCGCCCGGACGAAATTCCCCGCCACCGGACGTGTCCGCGTCGCCGTCCCCGGCGAATCCCGTCGCGCCACCTGTCCCTGCCGCCGCCGTTCCCGCCGCGCGCCGCC
>NC_057811.1:59692788-59702585 GCF_018294505.1 Triticum aestivum
CCTTCGCTGCCTCGCACCGGTGCGCCACCACCGCCACGCCCGCCGCGCCTCCCGCCGGCCACCAGCGCCGCCACCCCTCCGTCCTCTCCTCCCTCCGGCCGCCGCCCCGCCTCGCCTTCCTCTCCATCGTCGCCGACGGGCAGGGCCCGAGCCCTAGCTCTCTCCCATCGCCTGAGATCCCGATCCGCACTGTAGCGTTGACTTTTCCCCGTCCCCCGTTTTTCTAAGTCATTGATATCTTACAGCATATTGCCATGTTCATCAGTGCATAACTTCTTGCGTGTAGCTCCGATTCACGCGTGTAATATGTCAAATTGTTTTTCACGTGATGCTCTACATTTTGTTAAATTGCACCATGTTCATTAGAGGTCATCGTGGTGCCCAAAGCTCTGTTGCAAGAGGGCTAATTGCTGTTATCTGCTGGTTCTTATCAGAACTTGGAGATTTGTCATTTTTGTATCATTTAATCTGTGCATCTTATGGGCATGAGCTCTACATGTGTTTTGTTGTATGCCATGCCACATTTCCAAGGGTGGATGCCATGTATTTTTGTGATCTCTGTGGTGACTAGCAAAAGCATGCAAAGTAGGCTCCGTAATGTTTCTGATTTCTGGGACTTAAGTGATTTCTCTTAAGTCCTTGTCTGCTGTTATTTTGTTGCCATGTAAACTTGATGCTACAGAGAGATCCATGCATATTTTGGAGATATGCAGTAAGGATGTTTTGTAGCTATAGTTGTAGTTGATCTATTCCTGCCCTTGTTTCCAATTAGGGAGTGCTATAGCATGACTCAATCTTGCTCTACTTTTGCTATAAAATATTTCTGACAGATTCTTAACATGATATGCAATCTTGCCAAGCTTATTGTAGTTGATCCATACATGCTATGCTTTTGTTCTTGCCATGGATAGCTTCATACACATGCCATCTTGCTGTAGGTATGCTTGTTTTGTCATGAATTTCTTTGTGGTGAGTGCATCAAGCTCACAAAGAGGCCTACATATTATTGTTTCTGCCATGCTCTGTTTTCTGCTAAGTCTGAAACCTGTTAACGAAACTTGCTATGTTTACATGCTTGCGATCATATCTTCTGGTCTTTTTTGGTTATGGTCAGTAAGGGACTTTTGTCACATGCATCTAGTAGAATACTTCCATGTCTTGTTTTGCTATGATAAGTTCCTGTAGCATGTTGATTTCGTGCTCTGAACATTGCTACCTGATGCTGTTTTCTGCCATGTCCAGTAATTTCACCAAGTCTTTAAACCTGTTATCTTTTGCACTTTTGCCATGCTTGTTTGAGCTTGATATGTTGTTAACTAGCCGTAGCTCAGTGTTCATCTTATGTCAAGCATCTCCTGTAGATTACTTCCATATGCTTTGTTGCTATGTTGGAGCGCTGTAGCATTGTTGCTTGTTGCATTTTAAGTGCTATCATGCTGTTAATCGCAGATTCGTGTCATTCTTGTTTTGCTTGCCATTTGCAAACCGTGCATCCGTTTCCGGTGATCTTTATATCGATTTCGACCAAAATCATCTCATCTTTCCAGTGGCATGCTTGGTTTGACAAGTTAATGCCATGTTCATCATTTTCCTTCCGGAGCACGCATATGCATCGCATATCATATCTTGCATATCATACATGTTTTGTATCATGTTGCTTGTGCATTTCTCGTGGTTGATTGTGGTTCCGTTTGTTTGTGTTCTTGTCTTGGGTAGAGCCGGGAGACGAGTTCGTGAATGAAGAACCTGTTGAGTACGCTTACGAGGATCTAGCTCTCGACAACTGTGAGAACCTTGCAGGCAAGATGACCACCCCTCGAAATCACTTCTATCTTTGCTTTGCTAGTTGTTCGCTCTAATGCCATGCTATGCTACCTATCCTTTGCTATATCATGTCTCCATTTTGCCATGTCAGCCTCTAACCATCTTTTCCTAGCAAACCGTTGTTTGGCTAAGTTACCGCTTTTGCTCAGCCCCTCTTATAGCGTTGCTAGTTGCAGGTGAAGTTGAAGTTGGTTCCATGTCGGAACATGGATATGTTGGGATATCACAATATCTCTTATTTAATTAATGCATCTATATATATTCGGTAAAGGGTGGAAGGCTCGGCCTTATGCCTGGTGTTTTGTTCCACTCTTGCCGCCCTAGTTTCTGTTATACCGGTATTATGTTCCTTGAGTTTGCGTTCCTTACGCAGTCGGGTGATTAATGGGACCCCCTTGACAGTTCGCCTTGAATAAAACTCCTCCAACAAGGCCCAACCTTGGTTTTACCATTTGCCACCTAAGCCTTTTCCCCCGGGTTTTCGCGAGCCCGAGGGTCATCTTATTTTAACCCCCCAGGCCAGTGCTCCTTCGAGTGTTGGTCCGAACTGAGTATACTGCGGGGCCCCCTCCTGGAAACTCGAGGTCTGGTTTTACTCGTAGAATGTCTCATCTGGTGTGCCCTGAGAACGAGATATGTGCAGCTCCTATCGGGATTTGTCGGCGCATCGGGCGGCTTTGCTGGTCTTGTTTTATCATTGTCGAAATGTCTTGTAAACCGGGATTCCGAGACTGATCGGGTCTTTCCCGGAGAAGGTTTATCCTTCGTTGACCGTGAGAGCTTATGATGGGCTAAGTTGGGACACCCCTGCAGGGTATTATCTTTCGAAAGCCGTGCCCGCGGTTATGAGGCAGATGGGAATTTGTTAATGTCCGGTTGTAGAGAACTTGTCACTTGACCCAACTAAATACATCAACTGCGTGTGTAGCCGTGATGGTCTCTTCTCGGCGGAGTCCGGGAAGTGAACACGGTTTGAGTTATGTATGACGTAAGTAGGAGTTCAGGATCACTTCTTGGTCATTGCTAGATGACGACCGTTCCGTTGCTTCTCTTCTCGCTCTCTTTTGCGCAAGTTAGCCACCATATATGCTTATTGCCGCTGCAGCTCCACCTCATTACACCTTCCTTTCCTATAAGCTTAAATAGTCTTGATCTCGCGGGTGTGAGATTGCTGAGTCCTCGTGACTCACAGATTCTAGCAAAACAGTTGCAGGTGCCGACGATGCCAGTGCAGATGATGGGGTCGATCTCAAGTGGGAGTTCGACGAGGAACGTGGTCGTTACTATGTGTCTTTTCCTGATGATCAGTGGTGGAGCCCAGTTGGGACGATCGGGGATCTAGCATTTGGGGTTGTCTTATTTTCATCTGGATTTTGACCGTAGTCGGTCTATATGTTTGTATTTTGGATGATGTATGAATAATATTTATGTATTGTGTGAAGTGGCGATTGTAAGCCAACTCTTTATCCCATTCTTGTTCATTACATGGGATTGTGTGAAGATGACCCTTCTTGCGACAAAACCACTATGCGGTTATGCCTATAAGTCGTGCCTCGACACGTGGGAGATATAGCCGCATCGTGGGCGTTACAAGTTGGTAATCAGAGCCATCCCCGACTTAGGAGCCCCCTGCTTGATCGAATCGCTGGCGTTGTTGAGTCTAGAACAAAAATATTTTGAGTCTTAGGATTATATATATCGGAGAGTAGGATTCTTTTTACTCCCCAGTCCCTTCGTTGCCCTGGTGAGGTCTCCTGACGTAGAAGTTTTGACTATTCTCTCCTCAAATTTCACTAAATTTTTTTTTAGGATCACGCGGGTATCTTGGAATCGTTCCAATGGTTTTGTGACGAGAACATTGTTCTTGGTGCCTCCTGACATTTAGGGGTATTGGCAGTGTCCCGGGGAGTTGAGCTCCGAGGTGTTGTCGTCACAATTTTATCATTGCAGTTCTGGAATACCTGACTTTCGCCGACATCAAAATCTCTTTTATGCAGTTGTTGGTGAGATCACCTCGACGCCACCCAGTAATGGGGCGGGAGTTCGGGAGTATTGCCATAACTTGTATAACGGATGTTTTGTGAAGGTTGAGGTAAACGATTTCCGAAGGTTTCTTGGTTATGTGTTGACGGATGGATACAGCTGGATCTAGGGATTGCTAGTTTGGGTGATATATTTTGTGTCCCCTGTATCCCGAACACCAGATTGCATAACCAGAAAGTTTCGGGAGTTTATAAGTGGGAATTCAAGTAGCCTTAGGATATCTTTCCGACAGACGCATGATATGAGATTGGGGTTCGACGTCTAGTGGTCCGCCTGTACACGGTTGGTTTTACAGTGGTCTCGTAGTGTCTTAAAGAGTCAATGGCTATGCCGACTCGGGGACGCTTCGTATGTCATGTGCACAGCCTTGTACATGATGGTGCTGTACGATTGAGCCCGTGTGGGCCCCACCACGAAAACTTCGGACGAAATCACTATCATATGTTTGTTCCGGCTTATTCTGCAAGCCAATACTATGTTTTGTTTTGATTTGTGGTATTCGAGTTGCTTCGAAGTCATATGTTGATTCCATATCTTTTCTAAGTGGCTTCTCAACATATGGAAGTGTGATGATTTACTATGGAATTCATTCGTTCATCTTCGTTCGAATGTTTATTGTGAAGACTATATGTTGCAATTTCTATCCGTTGATTCTACTTATCTATTTGTATATCAAGATGCTAACGGATGTCACCCTCTTCAGGATGGCTCCGCCAACGCGTCAGAATACGGATCGCAATGAAGGGAGTCAAGCGAACCCTCCGCCACCACCTCCACCTCCGGAGGCATGGCAAGCTATCATGGCAGCCACCAACGCCAATGCTCAGATGATTCTGCAACTCTTGCAAGAACGTACTCAAGGGAAAGGCAATCAAGGCAATCAAGGTCAAGGCAACAATCAGTTTCACTTCGCTACACTCAACCAGTTTCTCGCAAATCAGCCCAAGTCTTTCAGCTACTGTGCCGAGGCCACGGATGCCGATGATTGGCTCGTGGACATCAACAAGCATTTTGAATGTAGCAATGTCAGGCCTGAGGACTATGTCAAGTTCTCTTCTTTTCAGCTCAAGGACCAAGCTGCTGATTGGTTTCAGCAATACAAAGATTCCAGAGGAGGTCGTGTGATCACTTGGACTGACTTCTGTCGGGACTTCAAAGTGCACCACATTCCACAAAGTGTTGTTGAGAGCAAGCGTGAGGAGTTCCGCAATCTCAAGCAAGGCAACATGTCTGTGTATCAATACAACATCGAGTTTCAGAAACTTGCTCGCTTCGCTAAACAAGACGTTCTTGATGAGAAGAGCATGATCTATCACTTCAGAGGTGGCCTTAAAGAGGATCTGCAGTTAGCTCTCATTCTTGTTGAGCCTACTCAGTTTGATCAATTCTATAATATGGCACTGAAGCAAGAGGCTGCTCAGCTCAAGTGTGAGGCTTCTAAGAAAAGAGTCAGAGACGCAGTTCAGTCTTCTTATTCCTCACTTGTGACAGCTAAGCAACAGAAGTTCTGGTTGCCTCCTCCTCCTCCATTTCGTCAGATTTACCAGCAGAAGAACAAAGGTGGCCATGGTTCTTCCAACTCTTCCAACTCTGGCTATCAGAACAAGTCTCAGAATCAAGCTCCAAAGTCCAATGCTCCTTATCACTGTCCACTCTCAGAGGTGACTTGCAACAAATGTCAGCAGAAAGGTCACTATGCTAACAAGTGCTTCAACCAAAGGCGTCTGCCTCCTCCTCCTCCTGTCAGATCTTCCAGCAATGCAGTGGTCAAGCATAATCCAAAGTCTGCAAAGGTGAACATGATGAATGCAGCTCAAGCAGAGGAATCGACTGATGTGATAATGGGTAATCTTCCTGTTAATGATATTCCTGCAAAAGTTCTTTTTGATACTGGTGCATCGCATTCTTTCTTGTCATACCCTTTTGCATCGAAGCACAATGTTGACACAGAGATTTTGTCCAAAGTTATGCAAGTTGTTTCTCCGGGAAAGCTTTTGTCTTCTAGTTTGGTTGCTCCCGATGTTTCCATCAAGATGGGCGACTATGAATTTCTGTCTTCTCAAGTTGTTCTTGGTGACTCGGATATTGATCTAATTCTCGGGATGGACTGGCTTTCTAAGCACAAGGCTCAACTCGATTGTGCTGCCAGGGAAATTCAATTGACACACTCTTCTGAGGATGTGATTATTTTTGCCGCTCGTGATGAAACCATTCGGTTTTTCTCTCTCAATGAGAAGGGCGAATTGAATGCCATCTCTCAAATTCCAGTCGTTTGTGAGTATCAAGATGTCTTTCCAGAAGAGCTTCCGGGTATGCCTCCTCATCGGCCAGTTGATTTCGTTATCGAACTAGAGCCTGGCACTGAACCCGTTTGCAAGCGTCCATACAAGCTTGGACCCAACGAGCTGAAGGAATTGAAGAAAGAGCTCGATGAACAAGAGCGTCTGGGTTTAGTCAGACCGAGTTCTTCTCCATGGGGTTGTGGTGTTCTTTTTGTCAAGAAGAAGGATAGCACGGACCGACTTTGTGTCGACTACCGTCCATTGAACAAGAAGACAATCAAGAACAAGTATCCACTTCCCAACATCAATGAGCTATTTGAGCAACTCAAAGGTGCTAAAGTTTTATCCAAGCTTGACCTTCGTATGGGTTATTATCAGATTCGCATTCGTGAAGAAGATATTCCCAAGACAGCATTCAGAACAAGCTTTGGTTCTTATGAATATACTGTCGTGTCTTTCGCCCTCGTCAATGCTCCTCCAGTGTTTTCTCGGATGATGAATTACATCTTCAACCCCTATACCAATGAATTCGTTCTGGTGTATCTCGATGATATCTTGGTCTTCTCCAAGAATAAGCAGGATCATGCCAAACATTTGCGATTGGTGCTCGACAAGCTCAGAGAGTATCAATTCTATGCGAAGTTCTCCAAATGTGAGTTTTGGCTTGATGAAGTTCTTTTCCTTGGTCACATCATCTCTGCCAAGGGCATCGCTGTTAACCCCGAGAAGGTGTCCGCAATTGTGAATTGGGAACCCCCTCAGAATGTTAAGCAGCTCCGCAGTTTTCTTGGTCTTGCAAGCTATTGCCGAAGATTCGTTGAGAATTTCTCCAAGATTGCAAAGCCTCTTTCCAACCTCCTCCAGAAGCATGTGAAGTATGTCTGGTCTCCTGAGTGTGACGTTGCTTTCAACACTCTCAAAGTGAAACTCGTCACCGCTCCTGTCTTAACTCCTCCTGATGAATCCAAGCCGTTTGAAGTTTTCTGTGATGCTTCTCTCCAAGGTCTCGGTGCTGTGTTAATGCAAGAGAAGAAATTTGTGGCCTATACCTCTCGTCAGTTGAAGCCCAACGAGAAGAACTACTCCACTCACGATCTTGAGTTGGCGGCAGTTGTCCATGCATTAATAACGTGGAGACATCTCTTGTTGGGAAGACAAGTGGACATTTTCACCGATCACAAGAGTCTCAAGTATATCTTCACTCAACCCAACCTCAACTCAGGCAGACTCGATGGGTCGAAATGATTCAAGAGTACAATCCGAGTATCGAATATACTCTAGGCAAGGCAAATGTCATTGCAGATGCTTTAAGCAGGAAGGCTTATTGCAACAGCTTAATTCTCAAGCCTTTCCAACCGGATCTTTGTGAAGCTTTCCGCAAGCTGAATCTCCAAGTTGTTCCTCAAGGCTTTCTTGCCAACCTCATAGTCTCTCCTACTTTGGAAGATCAAATTCGTGAGGCACAACTCCTTGATGCCATGGTGAAGAAGGTGAAACGTGGTATCGACAAGGGTCTTTCCAAATACAAGTGCTATCGCATTGATGACAGAGACACTTTATTCTTCGAGGACCGGATTGTGGTTCCTAAAGGTGATCTACGGAAAGTCATAATGAACGAGGCGCACAATTCTCTCCTTTCCATTCATCCTGGAAGTATGAAGATGTATCATGACCTCAAGCAGTTGTATTGGTGGACTCGAATGAAGCGAGAAATTGCTCAATTCGTGAATGAATGTGATGTCTGTCGAAGAGTGAAAGCAGAACACCAACGACCAGCTGGTCTCCTCCAACCTCTTGCTATCCTGGAATGGAAGTTTGATCATATCGAAATGGACTTCGTGACGGGTTTTCCAAAGTCCAAGCGTGGAAATGATGCTATCTTCGTTGTCATCGACAAGCTTTCTAAAGTGGCTCATTTCCTTCCTATCAAAGAATCCATCACAGCAGCTCAGCTGGCAGAGCTTTACACCTCCAGAATTGCCTCTTTGCACGGCATTCCACAATTGATTTCTTCAGATCGTGGAAGCATCTTCACCTCTAAGTTCTGGGACTCCTTCCAGAAGGCCATGGGCACAAACATTCGCTTCAGCACAGCTTTCCATCCTCAAACTAGTGGCGAAGTCGAGCGATTCAATCAAATTCTTGAAGATATGCTCAGGGCTTGTGTCATTTCCTTTAGCATGAAATGGGAAGATTGCCTTCCATATGCTGAATTCTCCTACAACAACAGCTTTCAAGCAAGTTCGGGCAAGGCCCCATTCGAGATTCTCTATGGCAAAAAGTGCCGTACTCCTCTCAATTGGTCAGAGACTGGTGAACGCCAACTTCTTGGCAATGACTTAATCACTGAAGCTGAAGAAATGTGTAAAGTCATCCGTGTTAATCTCAAAGCCGCGCAATCGCGCCAGAAGAGTTACTATGATAGTAAGCATCATGATTTGGCTTTCGAGATCGGTGACCATGTCTACCTCCGCGTCTCTCCAATGAAAGGCACTCGTCGCTTCGGTATCAAAGGGAAGCTTGCCCCTAGATACGTGGGTCCTTTCAAGATCACTGGCAAAAGAGGCGACCTCGCCTATCAACTTGAACTTCCTTCCAACTTCGCAAACGTGCACGATGTGTTCCACGTGTCACAGCTCCGCAAGTGCTTCAAGACGCCTGAGCGCACTATCAACTTCGAAGAGATTGACCTCCAAGAAGATTTGTCTTATCATGAGCACCCCGTTGCTATTCTTGAAGAAACTGAGCGCAAGACTTGCAACAAGTCAATCAAATTCCTGAAAGTGAAGTGGTCGCACCATTTCGACCGGGAAGCCACCTGGGAACGCGAGGACCATCTCCGTTCTGAATATCCGGAGTTCTTTCAGTCCTAGATCTCGGGGCGAGATCCTCTCGTAGTGGTGGAGTGTTGTAACACCCCGCATGTAACTTGCCATATTTGTAACTCCGACTCTTGCCATTTCCCGCTATGTGTTATGATATTCCCTCCGTGGTCGGGCTTTGTCCTTCGTTTTGCATTTTGTCATGTCATGCATTTTCATATCATGTCATCATGTGCATTGCATTTGCATACATGTTCGTCTCATGCATCCGAGCATTTTCCCCGTTGTCCGTTTTGCAATCCGGCGCTCCTATCTCCTCCGGTGCACCCCTCTTGTTTTCTTTGGTGAGCGGGTGTCAAACTTTCTCGGAATGGACCGAGGCTTGTCAAGTGGCCTTAATATACCACCCGGAGACCACCGGTCAAGTTTCGTTCCATTTGGAGGTCGTTTGGTACTCCAACGGTTAACCGGGCATCCGCAATGTCCTTTTGAGTGTCCAGCAAAAACCCCCCTCAAAACCAGCCCAAAACCCACCAAACTCTCTTCCATGCTCTAGGACGTTCGATCACGATCGTGTGGGCGAAAACCGCACCTCATTTGGAGCGTCCTAGCTCCCTCTACCTATTTATATGAGAGACACCCGAAAAACGAATCGCAGTCCAAACCCTACCTTCTTCCACCTCGCGCCCGGACGAAATTCCCCGCCACCGGACGTGTCCGCGCCGCCGTCCCCGGCGAATCCCGTCGCGCCACCTGTCCCTGCCGCCGCCGTTCCCGCCGCGCGCCGCCGCGGGCCCGCGAGCCCAGATCCGGCCCGCGGGGCCCG